>NC_134817.1:43524409-43526909 GCF_046742065.1 Oratosquilla oratoria
TCCAATGTATTTGACGTTTCGCCCAGCAGGGCTTCTTCAGAAATAACACAGTTAAGAAACATTTTACTCCATAATGTAGCCCGATCTTGCGGGGAGAAAAACATAAAAAGGGGGTGTACACACAATTTGCGCAAATTGCTTGTTACTTGGTTATTAAAATTGACAATGGTTTATTTATTGCAAAAAATCTACTGTTCTGATTTATATTGTCAATGAGGGATATAAACGCTGATTCAAAACATCTACGTTTCATTGTATGGTTTTCATATTTTATAATCTTGGAATTATTCCAGTCAGCATTGTGGCTTGTATTGAATCTATGTTTAACAATGACATTATTCATATTGTATATTTTCATATCATATTTATGTTCTAATAATCTCTTATCAATACCACGGAAACTTTCACCAATGTAAACCTTTTTACAACCTAGACATGGCACACAGTAAATACCTGCTTGACGAATATGTTTGTTTCTCCCCGCAAGCTCGGGCTATATAAGGAGTAAAATGTTTCTCAAGTGTGTTATTTCTGAAGAAGCCCTGCTGGGCGAAACGTCAAATATATTGGATCCCATACTCTGCGTTTGGCCTCTCTCCTACAGTGCTGTTGCAGTCGTTGCTGCTTTTACTCATTCTTTCGTCTCTATATTTTGAGGACACTAGATTATTATACGTCATTCTCAAGACATTTTTTCACATTGATTTCTATTTTTTTTTTAAGAAATCACTGCAGACCAGCTGATTTCTGGCTCCTCTGTCATTTTTTTTATTACAAAAAAAAAAAAAAATAGTGTGGTTCAACACCTCGACGACTCTATCCACCTGTCAACTCAACAAATTCTTGCACACAGGTATCCTATTTCCTAACATTAGATCCGAGTTATAATATTTCAATTGCAGCTAGAATGAAATAGAAAAAAGCCACACTGCACTAAAGGAATTGTGCAGACGATCGTCACAAAAAAAAAAATTGTGAAGTTTGTAGTTCAACATATGTAACAAACGTCACTTTTTTGTTTTTGTTTTTGTATGTGGGTTATCTGTTTTTGACAACTATCCCATTTCCTAACATTAGATCTGAGTTATAATATTTCAAATGGTGAAGTGTGTAGTTCAACAAATGTAACGAACGTCACTTTTTTGTTTTTGTTTTTGTATGTGGGTTATCTGCTTTTGACATGTACAATAGAAGAAAATAGGAACCGAGGTAGGTTACTCTTCAGGATTACGCTATTTTTCAGCCACAAAAATCCCTCACTTTGGCCTCTCCATAAGAACGATAAAATGAACATAGTTTTTCATAATGATATAATAAAAAAAATTGTAGCAGATAACTCTAGCACTAACAAAATAAAGGCAAATCATGTTGCAAACCAAACTGGAATATAAATACAGCTTAATCATTAGCAGAAAATAAAATGTACTGGAAATGATATTAAATGCCACATGAAAAAAAAATTACATTTCAAAAGAGTTGTATGAGTATCAGAATAGTATATATTTTAGCTTTAATCACGAGAAAGCTATTTTTCCTATGACAATCATATTTAAGAATTTTGCTTTTGAATGAGGTTCAGTTGCATTAAACACAAAAATGAATATATTTATGGAGATTTTCCAAATATAGTTCACAAATTGCTTCAAAATTTAGGAAAATTAATCAGAAGACATAATGATGGTAGATAAATAGAGAATACACCCGACGGGTTATATATATACTATTATATATATATATGTATATATATATATATATATATACATGTACACACATATATATATATACATGTATACACACACACACACACACACACACACAAACACACACACACACACACACACACACACACACACACACACACACACACACACACACACACACACACAAACACACACACACACACACACACACACACACACACACACACACACACACACACACACACACACACACACACACACACACACATATATATATATATATATATATAATATATGTACATGCATATGTATATATATATATATATATATATATATATGTACATGCATATGTATGTATATATATATATATATATATATATTTATATATATATATATGTGTGTGTATTTCGGTAGCAAGTTCTCATGTAGACAATTTTGATTGAAGTTCACAGCAGCCTCTGCGTTCACAACTTTTTTTGCTGAGAAGTTCTACATCTCTGATGATGGAACGGTGTGCAATGGGTAGCTCCCATAAATGTTGTCCGAAAGACATAGAAAGTTCTTGTAGATGAAGAACACTTTATTAAAACAAGCTTTCGACCTACATAGGTCATCTTCAGGTTATGGTACAGGCTAGCTAGCTAAGATAGGATAGGTAAGGTGGAGGAGAGGGGGGGGAGGGTGTGTGTGTGTATGTGTGCAAGAGGTAAGGAGGAAATGGAAGGAAGTTGGAGTAATAACAGATGTGGGGCAGACCCACTTGCTACTTTGATACTTATTTGATTAAATTTTGTTTATAG
>NC_134817.1:43534409-43556909 GCF_046742065.1 Oratosquilla oratoria
TATTCACTCCTTCCACCTCTGCCTTCCACACTTCTTTTACTAATTTTTCTTCACTCATTCTTTCCATATGTCCAAACCATCCTAATACTCTTTCATCAACCCTATCCCCCAGCTCCCTTTCCGCTCTTGTTCTTTTCCTCACCTCCTCATTTCTCACTCTATTCAGTCTAGTAACCTCTATCATGCTTCTCAGACACCTCATCTCAAACACATTCAAACTCCTTCTCTCTTCCTCTCTCATGTTCCATGTTTCTGCCCCGTACAATGTTGTTGGCACAATCACTCCTTTATATAATCTCCTCTTAGCATCCAGTACCTCTCCCTTAATACTCACTTCCAGCCTGCTGTCACTCTCTCTCCTTGTACATCTCATCACCTTACCTATGCCCACATTTATCTTCAGCTTTCCTCTTTCACACACCTCAAACTCTGACACTAACTTCCTCAATCCCTTCTCTGATCCTGCTACAAGCGCAGTGTCGTCAGTATGCAACAACTGGCTCACCCCCCACTTTTCTCCATTTTCTTTAACCATCTCCAACCCCTGTCCCACTACCCTTGCATTCACCTCTCGCACCTCTCCATCCATATATAGATTGAACAGCCAGGGCGACATAACACACCCCTGACGAAATCCCACCTTTACCTCAAACCATTCACTCTCTCCATTTCTAATCCTAACACAAGCTCTACTACTCTCGAAAAACTTTTGACTGCTCTTAACAGTTTTCCTCCTATCCCATATATCTGCAGTACCACCCACAGTGCCTTCCTGTCTACCCTCTCGTAAGCCTTTTCAGATCTATAAAAGCCCAAAAAATATCCTTATCTTTTCCTATAGCTTTCTCATATATCTGTCTTACCACAAAAATCTGATCTACACAACCCCTACCTGTCCTAAACCCACACTGCTCCTCACCAATTACTCCCTCTGTTCCTCTCCTAATCCTCTCAATCAAGACCCTCCCATAAGCCTTCCCAACTATACTCAACAATCTGATCCCTCTGAAACTACTACACTCACACTTGTCCCACTTTCCCTTGTAAAGCGGAACTATACAGGCATTCTTCCAGTCCTCCGGCACTCAACCCTCTCTTAAACAAACCAGTCCACCATAACTGTACCTCCTTTCTTCTGACATTCTGCATGGCATCCATCCAACCCAGGTGCCTTATCTGCTCTCATCATCTTAACAGCTGCTTTCATTTCATCCTTCCCTATTTTTCCTTCATTTTTTCTCACTCGTCACTCTCATTTTCTTAGCGCTTCCCACTACAACTATCTTTCCCTCCCTATCCTTCTTCACATTTAGCAACTCCCTAAAATACTCTGCCCACCTTCCTCTCTCTGCCTTCTCTTCCATTATCATCTCTCTATCTGCACCTTTTACCTTTTCTTCTCTACTTGATTCATCTCCTCTTCCTCTTTTAATTTCCTTCCAAAACATCTTTTAATTACTTGCAAATTTGGTGTCATATTTTTATCCCATTTCATATCTGCTCTCCTCTTTGTTTCCTTTATCTTATGTTTAACTTCCCTTCTCTTTACTTTGTACCTCTCATACGATTCCCTCGTCCCAATTTACAGCCAATCTATGAATGCCTGCTTCTTTTCTACACCCTTCTTTGTTTCCTCATCCCACCACTCACTACCCTTCCTTCTATTTCCTCCCGCCCCCCTTGTTCCACACACCATACTTGCACACCTTATGACTCCTTCCTTGAACCATCCCCATTCCTCCTCCATTCCTAGTTCTACTCTATCCTTTACTCCCTCCCACTCCTCTCTCAGCTTCTTCTTACACTCATTCTCCTTTTTTTCTAATTTAAGCAGTTCACTCTAAATACCTCCCTACCCTCTGCCCTTTTCTTCTTTCTCTACCTATTCTCCACTCTCAATTTACCTTCCACCAGAAAATGATCTGATAATCCCCCACTCTCTTCTCTTAGGGCGTGTACATCCTTAACTCTTCCTACCATACTCCTGGTTACCACTATATAGTCCATTAAAGCTCTATCTAACCCCCTCCCATCCACCATCCTCTCCCATATGTACTTATGCTTGACTTTTTTCCCTAAACACTATATATGCTATCATCAACTCTCTTTCAAGACACATGTCCACCATCAACTCTCCACTACGATCTTTTCCTGGGACTCCATACTTCCCAATCACTCCGCCTATTGGTTCATTTCCTACCCTAGCATTAAGGTCTCCCAATACAACTACATTGATATTTCTTCCTAATCCCTCTATGCACTCATTTATATCTACCTAAATAGCCTCCCTTTCCTCTACGCTCTTCTCACAACCAGTTATATACGCACTTACAAAAACCCACATCTCCTTTCCCAGTTTTACCTTCATCCACATCAACCTTGACGAAACCTCCTTCCACTCCACTACACGCTTACCTATCTCTTCACTTACTAGTATAGCCACCCCTTCTCTCCCTCGTTCAATCTTCAATCCTGAGTACCTCCCAGCTACACTCCTGAACTCACACTCGTCTTTTCCTTTCACTTTAGTTTCACTGAAGGCCAGCACATCCATCTTTCTTCTCACAAACATACTGCCTATCTCTTCCCTTTTACTCACATCTGTACCACATTCACGCACATTAAAAGACCCAAACCTTAGGGTACTGGTTGGAAAACTCCCAGGCCCTCTTATGTCTTTACTTTTTTTAGGAATATTCCCTTTTGGGGCTACAGGAAGCAGGACTGCTAATCCCATCCCCCGTCCCGTTTTTTGTCGCGTTTTACGACTCAAGCGGAAAGGCTTGGTGGTAGAATTCTCTTCCTTCACCACAGGGTAGGCGAAAAAAGGAAATTAATATTCAGAGAAATGGTACAGAACAGTAACAAGGGTTTGGGGGACAGCATAAGGGAGGGACAGTCGTAGTATAAAAGTGCCATCATTTCCCTATGAACACAGTTTTCCTCTATCACAGACAAAATGATGTGTGGCTCTGGCCCGTAGGGGCACCACATATAGAATCTAATGTACCAACTGCATGCTACTTTGCCATAATAACATGCAGCCAATACCCCAGACGGGGTATATATGTATTTGTGTGGACAACTATTTAACAACTTACAATATAATACTACCTATCAGAGAAAGGGCTCTTTTGAAAAATAATGGTTGGTAATTAATGTGAACCTTTAGTTGTGTGGTTTTATTTGCGCAGGATAGATTACTGGAATTGTCTTGGGTATAATAAAATGTAGCGATTAAGCCACACAGTGCCTGTTGTTTGATGACTATTGTTTTGCCACTTAATATATAGGTTATATATATATATATATATATATATATATATATATATATATATATATATATATATGTGTGTATATATATATATATATATATATACATATATATATATATATGTATATCACTATACCACTTTCTTTTGCCTCTAAATTTGTTAATTGTGGTAGGGATTACTAGAAGTTCCAAATTCTGTATGAAGTATATGTACGCATAAAATTAGGAATGATGTGAGTAATATCGTGATCAATATTATATTTGAGAGAATAAATAAAACTATACTATCGGGGTGGGTGGGTGTTGGTTAAGCCCCAACGAAGTTGTTAGGGTCAAAGAAACTCCAACCAACAACTATTATAGCGATGTCATGATTAAGATTATCCAATTCGGTCAGGGTATTAAGAATAATGGGAGATAGGAGAAAGAGAGTTTATCCAGTGGATCCATGTTTTGAGGGTAAGGTACATAAATTGTCAGATAGGAGTTATGTTGATGAAGATAGGATGAAAACTCCAATTAGTGAGCAAAGAGGTAGGTATAAGAATGGGTCTCTGTTTTTCTGAAATTAAAAGAGAATGTTGCATGAAAGTAATGAGTGTGCGTATGATGAAATGCTGTAATTTTTAAAACATGTCAGAATTTTAGTAAAATTTTAGTATTCTTAAATAAGAGAAGGAACGAATGTGATTATCAAATCCAGATATAACAGATGACTGAGCACGCGAATCATTTGGGATTGAAAGTGTCGGATGAAGACGAAGGAGTGGATGGGTTCGGAGCAATAGAAAGTGAAAGACCATATAGTAGAAAGATATATGAAAATGGGTGAGCGTGTACACCAGAGGTAAATGATGATGAAAGGAAATTAGAGACTGAGAGCGTAAGATCAAAGGTGACTTTTACAAGAGAAAAGAAAGAAGTAAGAATATGAGATTATTCAACAGAAGAAATCGAGAGAAGTCTGACTATGAAAGGGAAGAAGAATATAAGAGTAGAAGACAAAGAAGGAGTGTTAGAGAGAATGTAAATGAAGATAGAACAGAATTTAGATTTTTAAAAGCTGTAGAAATTGTAGTGAATTTGCACGTAAGAGCGTTGTCAAGGACGGATGTGTTCACTATTGAGTCTGGGAAGTCATTGAAGAAGCTTTTTTTTTTAAGAAATTTGGATTGGAGAGCTGGCTGACTTTCTGAATGGGAAAATGAAAGGGGTATATTTGGCTTTAGGGGGTCTGAGAGAAGTTACTGGGACATGAAAGGGAGACAAATGGAAGGTATAGTCAGAAAAAGGCATTAAAAGAAGTAGAGTTGAAAGAGTGATTTGATTTAGCAACGATGAATTAGGGTGAGAGTCTACATCTGTATGCGTTGAGACTAGAAAAGATAACAAGAATGGCAAATCCTGGTGTAGACCCAAAATATAAGGAGTTGAGAATGAAGTTTATGAACACAGTGCCAAATAGCTTTGCACAACAAGTGAGAAAACAGAACTGGCTAATGAAGACTGTAACTCCAGAGAACCAATTACAGCAGTCAAGAGGAACAAAACCGACCACTGGTGTGTCAATCTTGCAAGCAAGTGAGACAAATAGAGAGAAATTATTAGAACAACGGTTTGTGAGGGAATGTCTATAAAGAGCGCCACCAAGAGGTGAATTATTTAAATGTGGAGGAACTCACTACTAGATCAATTGAACAGGTACAGAAGAACAGAGGTACATAAGTGAAGTCGAACTGGTAAGAATGACAATATCAGAGGAAGGAAGGTTGGCCTTGAACGACAACATTCTGCCATAACCAAATCCTTTCGAGAATGTGATAGTATCATAAGAACATAAAAATAAAGGAGACTATAAAATACCATAAGGCCTACACTAGGCAGCTCTGTATCCATCACCACCTGTCATCCCCATCCATAAAGTTGTCTAATCGTTTTTTGAAACAACTGAGAGTTTCAGCGCTTACTACATGGTTAATAAGGCTATTCCATTCGTCGACCACCGTATTAGTAAACCAATTCTTGCCTATTTCCTTCTTAAATCTAAATTTTTCCAGTTTATACACATTACTGCGAGTCCTGCCCTGTTGTTTTATTATGATAACCTTGTTTGCATCACCCTTGTTATAACCTCGATCCACTTGAACACTTCTATTAGATCACACCGCACTCTGCGTCTTTCTAGAGAGTGTAAGTTAAGGTGCCTAAGCCTCTCTTCGTAAGGAAAATTTCTGAGTCCATGTATCATTTTGGTCATTCTTCTCTGTACTGATTCTAGTGAATTGATGTCCATTCTGTAGGACGGAGACCAAAACTGTACCGCATAGTCAAGGGTGGTTCTAACTATCGCTAGATAGAGTTTAATAATTACCTCTGCACATCTATTCGTTACCGTCCTAGTAATGAAACCTAATGTTCTATTAGCTTTATTTCTGGTGCTAATGTACTGCTTCCTGGTTTTAAGTTCCGGACTCACCAGAACTCCCAAGTCCCTCTCGCACTCAGATTTTTCTAAAAACGTGTTATCTAAGCTGTATTTTCAGGGTTGTGTAGTCCTACGTTTAACACGCCACACTTAGAGATATTGAAGTTCATTTGCCATTTCACCGACCATGTTATCAATTTATTAAGATCATCCTGCAGAATCTGGGCGTCGTCTCCTGACCTATTTAGGCGTCCTATTTTAGTGTCGCCCGCAAACTTACTATCATCTCATACTCTTACTTCTTTCTTTTCCCTTGTGTATCTATACCCAAAATAACCATTAACACCAGAGAGAAAGAAGATAATGTCGAGGAAGAAGAACCATCTGTGATGAAATTGATGATACTGATGAGCAAAGCACAGAGGTAGAAATGCTGTTGAACGAGCTGCTTTTAGGATATTTCTCTCTTCGTGTATGGGATTGACATAGAGATTTATTTTTTCTTCCAAACTTATATATTTGGAATTGGTACAAGTTGTGAGAATGACTGGCCGCAGCCACTCTCTCTGCAAGACTGCTGGTCTCGGACCGGCCTGGGTGTTCCAGGTCAAATTGCTGGCCTGACATTTCTAACTACATAGGTGATAAGTTTCTATGGGTATCTTACATGGCGAAGACGTTTGATGAGCATCTTAAATTAGCGAATAGAGTTTTGAGGACACTGGAGATTTTGGGTGTTAGGATCAAGCCCCCCCTAAGTGTTGTAAGTGAGATTTCTTGGGCACGTAGTTGGTCAGAGATGGACATCTAAGTCATCAGAGTATGATGAGCGAGAGAAGACCTGTTCTCGATCAGAAACTATGAAATAAATGCGAAAGTTTCTGGGCTTGGTAACTTCAGCGGGTGTTTGTAGAGCAGTGTTTACTAGTGGCTAAACCATTACTTGAAAAGAGAGGCGGAGAAAGTAATAAGAAATTAGAGTGGACCTAGGAGATGAAGGAGCACTTTAAAAGGCTAAAAGGTCTGATAGGAAAAGAGATAGAGCTTGCTTACCCAAGGATGTGAGCAAGTTAGAGCTGTCAGTAGATGCTTCTGGGAGTAGGGTAGATGCATGTTTGCTATCAACAACAAGGATAAAATCACAATCTATTTGTTTTTAAGTCTATAGCATTCTCTCGGGTGCAACAAAGATATTGAGCTGTTAAGAGATAGTGGTATTTTTTGTTTGGAATGGGATTTGTGATTTACACTGATCGGAAGCCTTAGTATAGTTACATAATATGAAGCTGGTAGACAGTAGATTGGCTAGAACGTTTGAGGATTTGACTGATTCTATCTTCGAGATATGGTATAGAACTTGAATAGAGAATACCACTGCTGATGCATTATCGAGTTTTGAGCCTGTAGCAAGTGAAGGAGATAAAAATATTCCAGAAGGATTGTATATAATAAGTAATTATAATGGAGGTGGTGGATATCGAAATTTAGAAAAGCCTATCTCCTGTAAACAGCTGAGAGAAGCATTAGTTAATGAGACCGTAGAACACATGGATAAATTAGGATTCAAAAATAGTCAAGAACGTTAAGAAGTTAACACCTTGCAAGGTGATGAACAGCTTCCTTGTTTAAAGTGTATATTGGCTTTCATCTGTGCAATATCGAAGTGTGAGTACCCTGTGGAGAAATGGCTCCTCTAATCTTTAAGGATGGTAATGAGATCCCGAAGCATGTTCAACTTCAGTGTCTGGCAGGAATGCACTATAACCCCAAGAGTGAGAGAAGGAACTTATCTTTACCATTGTCTGAGGAATAACTAGATCGGTGTAAGTATCAACGGAAGGAAAAAGAACTTAACATAGATAGAGAAGAAGAACTAGCAGGTGAGGACATAGAAGATGTTGCAGAAGGTTTAGAAGTTATGATGATTAGCCAAAGGGAATGTGAACACGAACACTCGCAGTCTGTTTAAATTGAGATAGAGGGAAAGATGCTGTTTCATAGAACTTTATGGACTAGTGAATATTGTTGGCTTAGGGAGTGAGCATAATCAACTCTCAGGAGTGGCTAAGTTAAAGATAACATATGAGGAAGGAAATTTTGAAAAAGAGGAACCGTTTGCTGTAGTTGATGGTGATGTAATGCCTCTTTTTTTTTTTTTGTACCAGTTGATTAGAATATCTGGGTTGATACTTGACTTTACATCTGGGGTACTGAGAGTGACTGGTAGAGGGATTAAACAGCTAGTGGGACAGCAGAAATGAGTTATGTTGATATGTAAAGTAGATATGGTGTGCAATAATAAGAGAGACAATCAGATGAGATAGAATGAGGCACAAAGAATTTTTTCTGCAAACCTTCTTTAGTAATTCATTTGCAGGAGAAATATTTTGCTCTAGCTTTACTGAGAGAGTTTGTGCTGGAAAGAGAATGGAAAGACATTCTTCCATGTCTTAAGAAGTACGAAATATATGCTAGTAGTTTCAGAGTATGGCTAGACTGTGATTTGATGTGAGTGATGGGTTGGCTGTGTTTGAAGTGCCATTTAAACATCTGGTAGGTGTGATGGTGATGTTTCATAAAAATATTGGATGTGGGTCGTTAGAAACTGGTTGAGATGGTTTGCAGGAATATGTGGTATCCTGATGTACTTCAAGAAGCAACTTATGTGACTGAGACATCTAGATGGTGTCAAAAGAACAAAATTGCATCCCAAGTAAAAGCTTCTCCATTGATGTAGATTAAGGTGGTTAGATTTTTTAACTAGTTACTACGGATTTGTTGGCAAAACCAACGACAAAGTCTGGAATAGCGGTTGTTTAGTTACGATTGATCGCTATTTCAAGTGGAGGTCCCAATTATGAATAAGAGAATAATAATAATAGCGGGTTGTGTAGAAGATCGAGTTCTGGTGAACTTACCAAAACCACGGGCAAGAATACTGTAAGAGGCTGGTAGATGAAGGTAAGATAGATAGAGGGGTAGGTGGCGAAAAATTCATTTTTATGTGTAGGATGTTTGAAAAACAATAAGCCGCAAAGGAGTTGCATAATATTGCTCCCTGTCTAAAGTTTATAAACAACCGCTAGGAACAGATTTGTGCTGATGTGACAATATGTAAACTAAGCCATTCATGCATCGATATCAAGATTGCTTGTGTAAGTAGTATTGCTTAATACGTTGTAATAGTCTTTCTGATTGGAGAAGGGTGGAGGAGGAGAAAAATATATTGGTACACGGGAGAAAAATCACGCCTTTCGGGGAGGCATTTAATTGTAACAGTAAACATCATTTGGTTAATAAAGTCGTGACATCGGTTCAGAGGTGGCTTAGTGAGTGGATTGAGGATCCCAGTGGGGAGTTCCTTAGTGTAAATTGACAAGCCAAGTGTAATATTATTCGGGAAGAAAAGAATGAAAATTTTACTTCAGTTTAATGTACCCCATCGAGAAATATTACTTACTTTCTGCAGAAAGATACGGTGGAAGACATGCATAAGAAAAGTGATGGAAAGAAATTAAAAGGGATAGAAGAAATATAAAACCATAGAAGGGAATAGTAAACAGAATTAAACCAGTAATTACGGAGAGATGGTGGTTAAGATACTCACTTATAATGAACCATACTTTAGAGCAGCTGTTGTTGAGGAGACGCTACAGAAACATTATGAAGAGCATGTTTATTAAAGCCCATACATGCATTCTTGTAACGTTACTGTGGAAAGGGTGAATAGAACAGTACACCAGATTTTGAGAGGATTGAAGACAAATGAAGATGATGAATGTGATCCACTGTCAACAAAGACAGTGATAATATAAAACCACAGTTGGTATAATGAGATTAGGATGACACCATCAGAATCAGGTGGGCCCAGGCCAGCTGGTTCCTGAAAAACTGCATGAGAGATGGAAAAGGGGACACCCAAACTCTATGCCCTTCCGATCAGAACAAAAGGTTGGGAAGTCAACACCCAATAAGCTTGCTAAAAATTACGATGGTCAGTATGATGTAGAGTGGGTAAATAAAGTAGAATTAAGATCTAAGGTCAGAAGTAGAAAATGGAGCAGATCAGTGTTCATTACAGTCACTAGTTGTGGAAGGAACCACCTTCTTAAATGAAGTTTGAGGGTTAGGTTTTCGTGAATCTGTTTGTGAGGAAAGTAGTGTTCCAAGTAGATGTGCGGGTGATTGGTAAGAAGAATATTTTGAAGATAGTGATACTAACTCTGATATGAGTATGTATACGGGTGGCTAATAAAATCCTATTACAATGGAAAATATTTTATTAATTCTACCAATTAAAGCACTACAACAAAACGTGCGTACACTCGGAAGGCGAACTTGAAACTGCTTTGCGTGGATGCGGCCTGGCTTGGTGAGAAGCATACACGACCGAATGGTTCCTTCATGAAATTGGCACATGAAAATGCAATCAATACAATACTTTTTTCTAGATTAATATATATCAATTTCATAGTATTTATATGCACGTACACCACAATATTCCTAGGCCAACACTAATCGTCGATCCCATCGAGCAGACGAAAAGAAGAAATGACCAGGCAAGACAAAAGTAAACATAATATAACACAGTCCACACATATTACAGGCTAATTACTAAAGTGTGGAAAAGAATTATGACATTAGCACACCCAGATACATAAACATAACATACATAATTACAGGACATAAGGACAATACATAGGAATGCACAGACAAAACTAGTATATGTATATATATATATATATATATATATATATATGTGTGTGTGTGTGTGTGTGTGTGTGTATGTGTGTGTGTGTGTGTGTGTGTGTGTGTGTGTGTGTGTGTGTGTGTGTGTGTGTGTGTGTGTGTGTGTGTGTGTGTGTGTGTGTGTGTGTGTGTGTGTGTGTGTGTGTGTGTGTGTGTGTGTGTGTGTGTATGTATATAAGAACAGTATGCAAGTACAAGAAATACACAAAAGAACTGTATATAAATACAGGAAATACACAAAAGAACTGCATACAAGTACAACAGAAAGACAAAAGAACTATATACATGTAAAAGAAGTACTCAAAAGAACTGGCACCATTTAACATGAGACAAAAAGACAGCAATTACCGTACGTCCGGGACATGACACTTAAAAGCTAAACAAAAATTACACATAATACAAATCAATACACTCAGGATATAAACAAGACATACACATTATACAAACAATACACTTATTAGAGAAACAAGATACAAAGTACAAGTCAAGACAAGCATGAATAATAGCATAGGTGTGGTAATTCTTATTGGGATTCTTAGTGCTTACCCTTGTTCGGGAAACTTTCCCTCTAGGCGTAATTTTCTTTCAGTTCAGGAGCCTTTCCTAAAACTTCGAACCACACCTATCGTAACTTTAAATAAGATACGATTAAACCCCCTCCACTTTATTTGTTAAATCTATGTAATAAATTTTGTTTTGATAAATCGGGGATTAACTTTGAGAAATTACTTAAAGTGAATAGCCCGTGGCCTTTTGACCTCTTTTCGAACTCGTAAGAGTCCCTCCGAAAACGGTCTGCACTATCGTCGAGACAGATAACCCAGAGCTCTGGTTCCAGGCGGACCTCTTATTTAAAAACCTCAAGGCAAGGGACCTTTCGACTTCGTTTCACAAGGCCTTCAAGATCTTTTAGTTCTAACTTAGCATCGTAAGAGAAACCAACCCGGTAGAAAATTGTGACCGGTAAGTTCTCTAACTCCCTCTAATTTTTAAACCTCAATTTCCATTGGTTTAATCTTCTCTAACGTTGAGAATTTAATCTTCACTAACGTGTCGAAATTAATCTTCCCAAACATTGTTGGATTAATCTTCTCAATGTTCGAATTTAACTTAACTTTTTTTTTGTAGTCGATTTCGACTTGAACTTAATTCCCCCTTTGTCGTAAACTACAATCTAGCGCTTTATCATTTAAAGTTCCGATAGGTGGTTACGAAAGTCCGCTTCTTGATATTCTCTCGTTTTCATTTTGGTCGGAATTTGATCATTTCCTCGTTTGAGGACCTTGTTTTCCCTTTGATGGAAAGTAACCGGCACTAAGGGGGCGCTAATTATTCCCATATTTTTACGAGATTTATCGAATTGTTCTATAGTACTTGGTGGCCTCTCTTCTTTCTAATCTTCGTTTCCCTTGCTTTGTCCGTTCTTTTCCGTTTAATTTTGGTTGTCTATAAATCATCTCTTGGTTAACTTTCTCCAATATTTGTCTTATTGGTTGGTCTATAAGACAGTTTTCGGTTCGACAGTTGCACATACTTGAATTGGGAACGAGTCTTTTTTTTTTGGGGGGGGGGGTTGTTTCAAAATGGCAAACAATGAAAAGTCATTTTTTGAGTCTGAAGACTTAAAAATAGTCCGAAGACAAAGAGCCCACAAAAAATGTTTAATCACAAAGGACATAAAGGCTATGAAGAATTCTTAACTTGATACTTTATCACTCTGTCTTTGATTCCATGTTATCCCAAATTGAAAATTTCCTCTCGGAAATACAAAAAATTGTCGAAGACATGTACTTGTTACTCCTTGAAGAAAGAAAGGACGAGGATATGGAAAATTCCAGGGCTTACCGCCTGTCTATCCTCCTAGAATTGGTTCCTTTCAAAGAACTCAGAGAAGGACTAATGGGAGTCTAAGGTTCTAACATTGGTGGTTCTAGCAAATCCACTGGAGTTTGTTCGGTAAAACTTCCCCTCCCTCCTATCGTTCTTCAACACTTTGAGAGCAATTCTCACAATCCCTTTACCTACTATAATCTTAAAAAGTGTTTTCAAAATGCCATTGCTGGCATTCTCAATCTGACTAACAGTCAGAAATTAATTTATCTAAATAGATATCTCAGAGGGGAGGCTTTTAACTTCGTGGAAAATTTACCGGTAGATGATTCTAATTATGACACTGCGTTCCTTCTTGATGATTCATTTTTCAATAAGGAAGAGATCTTAGACAAGGTGTTGAATTCTATTATTAATGCACCTGAGGTCTCTAAGTTGAAAGACCTAGAAGGTTACATTAGGTCTGTAGATTGTAAACTACAAGACCTTAAAGGTATTGGAGTTGACTTTACTAAGGTTGGAAGCGAGGGCCTCCTTTTGATTAGCAACTTAATTTCAAATAAACTACCTAAATTTTTCTTGATTGAATTGTCATGGGTGATTAATTCAAATTACTCTCATTCTAATCAACAGGAGGTTTATCAATCTGTTTTAGTCAGACTTAAAATGGGATCTGATGACCTTAACGTCAAACCCAGGCGAAGTGATGCAAGCAACTCCCTTGCCTTCAAGGAAAATTCCTTGAAAAAACCTGCTGTTGATTCTAGCAAGGGAGTTAGTCACTCTTCTAAGTTTAATCCAGGTTCCGTTAAGAAGTTTATTTTCAGATGTAGATTTTGTCCCGCTTCTGACCATGCAAGCTGAAAGTGCTCTTACTATATTTCTCTTAAACACAGAAGAGCTAGAACAGCTCAATTAGGACTGTGTAATCGATGTTTGAATCATGGACATGGCTCTTTGGAATGCCCCGGGTTAAAGGCCACTCTGCCTTATATGTGTTTCGTGTGTAACAAATCCGAGTACCATGGAGCCATATGTCTTATGGCTAACAAGTTACCTCCTTCCAAAGGGAAAATGTTTAATTTCCATGGTTCATCATATTCAATTGTTCTTTTCGTTTCCCTTCCAGTTAGTAGAGGCAAGAGAACTGCTCAATATATTTTTCTATTAGACACTGGAGCCCAGTTTTCCATTATTAATAAGGAATTGGTGGAAAACAGAATAGGATCTTGTTTAAGTCCTTCTATGGACAAGTTGGTATCTTCATTTGGTTTACCTCTAATGAATAAAAGAGGTTTTAATTACACTGCGAACCTAAAACTTCCCTCCGGGATGAATCTGTTTAGTTTGTTTTTCGCAATAGAAGGATTCAACTTGTCCATACTAATTCCTTCCTTATCCTCTGTACTCCAAAGTATGAATAATCATAAATTTTTGGTTTCGCCTAGTTTTCCCAAGGTAAAGGGGGATCAACTAAAGGTTCCGAGGCTCATTGGAAATGACATTCTGCAAATTTTCAGCAGTTTCTCTATTGAAAGAACCCCCTTATATGGTAGCCCTTACGGGACTGGTGTTCAATATATCCCTCCTAGTGAGAAACCTTTCTATATAAGAAGTATTATAACGGGGGTTTCTGAAATGTCCTCTACTGAAGTACAAAAGTCTGATGGCTTCAAATTTAAAGGAAACCCTTTGAGGATAAATCCCGAATTAGACCTTGGAGTAGATTCGTTTAATTGTATTGAGAAATACAATGGGGATTCTCTTATTTTCTACAATTCTTCTTTGAAAGCCAATGGAATTTCTCTAAAGAAACCTGAGAAGGGAACTTCCTGTACTCAGTCTAAAAGGACTGTTAAATACTTTCCTCCCAAAAGCTTAGGCAAGGAAAAGTTACTTGTCAATTTCTGCTTAGAACCAGTAAGTTTGCAATCTGATCCTTTGTAGGATGTTTTTGTTAACTCTGATGTAGAGTACCGTCTTGATAATGTTTATTCTTTAGAATGCATTGGCATTAAAAAAGAACAAACCCCTGGAATTGATGCTTTGGAAGTTGATCAATTCAAACAGTCCATTTCCTTCAAGGATGGTCACTATTATGCAAAGATCCCGCGGAAAACGGATTTGGTGGACCTTGTTCCCTCAAATCTAAAGATAGCTTTGACAGTGGCACAAAGGGTCTATGATAAGCCTGAGCAAAAGGGCCTTAGGGAGGAATATGAGGCTGTGTTTGATCAACAAGAGGCCTTGGGCGTTATTGAACCAGTTACTAACAAATTCCCTGGCCAAATCTTTATAACCCATAGACATATGCTCAAGAATGATGATCTTACCACCTTTCAAATAAGACCTGTTTTCAACTTCTCTCTCAAAATAGGAAAGGCCCCTTCCTTAAATGAGGCTGCATTCCCAGTAGTTTATTTGATGAACAACCTCCTCTCCCTCATGTTGTACTTTAGAACCAACAATGTTGTCATTTTATCAGATATTATGAAAGCCTTCTTGCAGATCCGTTTGAAGGATGAGGGTGATCGTAATATGTTCTGTTTCTTTAGGAGGGCTAACAACCAATATATTCCTTATAGGTATAATACTATTATTTTTTGTTTCATCTGCTCTCCCTTTATACTGAACTTCATCATCTAACATCACCTTTCTATGCAGGCTGAGTCTCAAACTGCCTCTTTAATTAAGCATAAATTCTATGTTGACAATCTTTTCTAGACTTTCAATGAATTTCACTCCCTCCCTGCTATAGTCGAGAGGATTAATAAGATCATGCTTAATGGAGGTTTACCTCTCAGGGAGTGGACAAGCAACTATACTTCTATTCTTTCGAGACTTGAACAAGAAGTCGTTTGCAAGAAGGAAGAGGTAAAGGTGTTGGGATATATTTATAATAGGAGTTATGATACCTTGAGAATCAAGGATGTTTCCCTTAACAAAGATGCTACAACCAAAAGACAGGTTTTGTCTTCTTTGGCTTCTATATTTGATCCATTAGGTATTTTTCTCCTGTGTTATTACTAGGAAAAATTCTTGTTAGAGAGAAGTGCCAAAAAATGGTAGATTGGGATTTGAAATCGGATTGCGAGTTGCTTATAAAATGGAAGAATTTATTTGAAAACTTTAGGGAGGTTAATGACTTATCCTTTAAAAGAAAACCTTCTGTTCTGAATCTCCCCTTAACTTATTTGTTTTTGCTGATGCTTCTAAGGAAGCTTATGGATGTGCCATCTATGTAGGGCAAGAAAGAAGAGAGATAAAGGAGTCTAATGGCTCTTTTCTATTTGCCAAGGTCAAAGTGGCTCCTATTAAACAAAGAACATTGCCTTCTCTGGAGCTTATGGCACCTTTACTATCTTTAAAATGCCTCAAAACTATTTTTGAGGTAGGATTAGTCTCTGCCCCTCTGGCTAATTCTGTTATACTCCTTATTTATAGTCAAGTTGCTCTGTCTTGGATTCTAACCAACAAAACTCCAAAGAAGAACATATTTGTCCGTAGGACAGGGGACTGCCTTGACTTGTGCACATGACGCTTACGGCGAAAACAAAAAGCACTTGAATTACCTGATTTGTTACAATGGGTACATAAGAATACAGAAAGGTATATGTAAACGAACGAGAGTTGTGAGTAGGAATTGAAGACTGAGTGGGTGGAGGAGGAGAACTAGGGGCATTAGCATGTTGCTGGGCATTGCTAATACATAAGGAACCAGAAGGAACTTCCCTTAGTTTACATGAAAGCATTGTTGCAAAAGATAGTAGCGTCTCATCTGCCTTATATCTGAGAGAAGATGCAGCTCTCTTCTTAAAAGGCACCAAGAAGAGGATACAGAATAGCAATTGCAAAAGAGTCCGTAACCTAAAGAGATAGTGCGATGATTAACCCACTCTGAATGGGAGAGAGAATCGGGGGCTTCAACAACAATTTTGCTGGCATAGGCCTGAGCACACCTATAGTCAAGAGTGCCCAATCTGGATGTAAGAACATCAGCCAGCTTATAGCATCATTGAAAGGAATAACATCACTAGCTTTATATTAGGGATCATCACCAGAAAATTCAAGAACAGAAGGATCCTGATGTAATAATGTGAAAGTATGAGCCATTATGTCAGATAAATCTGGGGAATGAAGAAAGGATGGTACCTTTTGTTTAGACATATTAAAAGAGGGATAAGGTAATAACCCAATTCGGAATAACATGAAAGTCAAAACAAAGGAAACACATAAAGATAATAATGGCGATCGCAATGAATACACTCCTCTAATCAGAAGAATGGATTACCTGAAAGAACGTAAACAATAAATTCGCTCTGATACACAAATTAAGAGCATTATTCTAAGCCATCACCATCGAGAAACACGAAGAGGCATATATGCAGAAATTTGGATGTATCACGTTTTAGTTTCTGCATGTATGCCTCCTGGAGTTTCTTGATGTTAACGGCTTAGAATTAAAGTGAATTATGGGTGAGAAATGTAAATCTGTTCATTGGGACCCATTCAGTGTTGCACACACACACACACACACACACACACACACACACACACACACACACACACACACACACACACACACACACACACACACACACACACACACATATATATATATATATATATATATATATATATATAATTAAAATTTGCAGCAGATTCTGCGTTCACGAGTTTTTTGCTGACATTCTCGACTTTTCTTATTCTGGCGCGCTGTGTCGTGCTAAGTTCTCTAATTACCTGGCCAAATAGCATTGGTGGTATAGGTAAAGGCATGGGAACTATATTCTCAATTTTTATGCAGAGCTTTCGCCTACCTGTTAGGCACCTTCAATGCTAATGAGTACAGTGTGTGGGAAATGATGATAAATACATAATACACAGATCACAAACACTTCAGTTCTGATCTGGTGGGCCAATACGAAGCAGGACGCGTAACGCTGCCCTCAGGCCTAGCGGCTGTGAGCCGAAAGCGGAGTTCGATATCTTTTGATGTGGGGATAGTGAATGGGTCCGGAGTCTGTCTATTCATGGTAGTTTTTTATGTATAAGGCTTCTAGGATATGAAGGCGTGTGTGGTTTGTTTCTGTCTGTAAAATAGTGATGCCCTCCTCCAAATTCTTTCTTGTCAGTGGGGCCTGATGTACGTCTTCGTGGTGTCGCTTGATAGCGCCATTGGAGAGGTGAAGGGTGAGGCGCTTCGTGAGCTTCGTCGTAGTCATCCCTATGTATGTTTCATTGAGGGCTTCACAGTTCCCTTTTCTGAAGGAGTATTCAAAGGATTACAAAGGATTACAAAGGCAAAGCATGCCGACAGGAGACCTTTTGAATCCATATCTAGGTCGGATGCAAAAAAAAAAAAAAAAAAAAAAAAAATCATATTAATAATAAATTAAAACTATAACAATGTAAATAACAATTAAAATACATAAATAAATGCATTGGTATAGTTGAATAACAAACAGGTAAATAGTAAATTAACTAATAATAAATGAAAATCAGACAGACAAATTATAACAAAACAAAAACAAATAATATAACATAAATTATAATAATTACAGCATCTTACTTAGGTATTTATCTAAATGATTCTTAAAGCTTCGAACTGAACTGCATAGCACTACCTGTGCAGGAAGTTTATTCCATTCATTAACTACACGAGATGGCTACGTTGAAGTTCCAGTGTCCTCTGGCAGGAGTTGTTCTTAATAAGGAGTTGGGATGTCTTTATGTTTTTATAGAAAACAACCAGATCTATTTTGTCATTGTCGTTGGTGGGTTTCACGTCTTTGTAGATGATTTTTCTAAGGGCTTCCTCGTCGGCTCTATAATGGGTGGACATTGTGTTTTTGTAGATTTTTCTTTTTATCCTGGCTTCTCCTACTGGCTTTTCTGCTGTGGTTGAATACCATCTGTCAAGGTGTCTGTTGATGGTGATTTGCACCTCTCTATTAGAGAAGCCATTGTTTACTAGGACCTGCGTCGCTCTGTCGAACTCTTCGTCGTGCTTCCTGATTGGCCAACCGGATCAGCACTGAAGTGTTTGTGATCTGTGTAATGTGTATTTATAATCATTTCCCACACACTGTAGTCATTAGCACTGAAGATGCCTAACAGTTAGGCGAAAGCTCTGCATAAAGATTGAGAAGATAATTCCCATGCCTTTACCTATACCACCAATGCTATTTGGCCAGGTAATTAGAGAACTTAGCACGACACAGCGCGCCAGAATAAGAAAAGTCGAGAATATCAGAAAAAAAAACCGTGAACGCAGAATCTGCTGCAAAATTTAATGACATTTGCTTAAAAGAGGATCTGCTGCCCAACTATAGCAATATATATATATATATATATATATATATATATATATATATACATATATATATATATTCTTATACATATAAATAATCAAAGTAAATTATTCACAATTAAGGACATAATTACCACAGTTCTCTAATAAACAAACAAAGAAAACGATACCATCATGAAATGACGTTACAACAGAAGCAACACGACGTAAACAAGGCAACACGCCTGGCCAGAGAAGTAATTATATAAAAATTGAAATATCCAGAAAATACACTACTACATTGCATGCATAAAAAACATTACAAGCATGAGTGCAGTGCAAAACACCACTAAAAAGAGCCAGTCACTGGTGAAGGCAGCGAACGCAATAAATGTCCGATAGGATTGCGTAAATATAATATTGTTCAGAAATCCTATTCATCCAGGCTCCAAATTTACAGTCGACGCACTGAGGAACAAGAGACGATCCGTTGAAAGCGCAGATGATGAAAAAGAAGTAAAGTTCGAGCAGCAGACAGGATGGTGCAAACCACGTGGGGACAAATAAATCATATGCTGCGCTCGGAGAATACTATCACTACGTCCAATTTTCACATAAATTATCCTCTGTTCCTGCTACAAGCGCAGTGTCGTCAGCAAACAACAGTTGCCTTATCTCCCACTTTTCTCAATTTTTTTAAACTATCTTCAACCCCCTACCCGCTACTCATGCATTCACCTCTCTCACCATCACACCCATGTATAGATTGAACATCCAGGGTGACATAACACATCCCTGACGAAGTCCCACCTTTACCTCAAATCATTCACTCTCTCCATTTCTAATCCCAACACAAGCTCTACTACTCGCGTAAAAGCTCTTGACTGCTATTAACAGCTTTCCTCCTATCCCATATATTTGCAATATCTCCCACAGTGCCTTCCTGTCTACCCTGTCAGCCTTTTTCAAATCCATAAAAGCCCAAAAAATATCCTTACCTTTTCCTATAGCTTTCTCACATTAGTCTTATAACAAAAATCTGATCTACACAACCCCTATCTGTCCTAAAACCACACTGTTACTCACCAATTACTCCCTCTGTTCCTCTCCTAATCTAATTGTAGATATTTATCTATTCATCTATTTATCTATTATCTATTTATCTATTTATCTATTTATCTATTTATCTATTTATCTATTTATCTATTTACCTATTTATCTATTTATCTACTATCTATTTATCTATTTATCTATTTATCTATTTATCTATTTATCTATTCATCTATTTATCTATTTATCTATTTATCTATTTATCTATTATCTATTATCTATTTATTTATCTATTTATCTATTTATCTATTTATCTATTTATCTATTTATCTATTTATCGATATATCGATTTATCGATTTATCGATTTATCAATTCATCGATTTATCGATTTATCGATTTATCTATTTATCTATTTATCTACTTATCTATTTGTCTGTTGATCTAGTGATCTAGTGATCTATTGATCTTTTGCTCTGTTCATCTATTGATCTATTTATCTATCTATCTATCTATCTATTTATCTGTTTATCTATTGATCTATTTATCTATTTACATACATTCCTATCTATCTATCTATCTATCTATCTATCTATCTATCTATCTATCTATCTATCTATCTATCTATCTATCTATCTATTTATTCATTTATTTATTTATTCATTTATCTGTCTATTTATTTATCTATTTATCTATTATTTATCCATTATCTATTTATTTATCTGTCTATTTATTCTATTTATCTATTTATTTATTTATCTATTAATTTATTTATCTACTTATCTATTTATATTTTATATATTTATCTATTTATCTATTTATCTATTTATCTATGTATCTATACATCTGTTTATCTGTTCATCTATTTATCTGTTTTTCTATTTATCTATTTATCTATTTATATATTTATCTATTTATCTATTTATATATTTATTTATTTATCTATTTATATATTTACCTATTTATCTATATATCTATCTATCTATTTTTCTATTATTTATTTATCTATTTTATTTATCTATTATTTTATCTATTTGTCTATTTATCTATTTATCTATTTATTCATTTATCTATTCATCTATTTGTCTATTTACCTATTCATTTATCTATTTATCTATTCATCTATTTATCTGTTTATGTATGTATGTATGTATGTATGTATGTATGTATGTATGTATGTATGTATATATGTATGTATGTATGTGTGTATGTATGTATCTATTTATCTATTTAGCCATTTATCTATTCATCTATTTGTCTATTCATCTATTTATCTATTTATCTACTTATATATTTATCTATCTATCTATTTATCTATATATCTATGTACCTATTTACCTATTTACCTATTTACCTATTTACCTATTTATCTATTTATATATTTATCTATTCATCTACTTATCTATTTAGCTATTTAGCTATTTAGCTATTTAGCTATCTAGCTATCTAGCTATTTAGCTAATTAGCTATTTAGCTATATAGCTATTTAGCTATTTAGCTATTTAGCTATTTATCTATTCATCTATTTATATATTTAACTATTTATCTTATCTATTTGTCTATTTATCTATTCATCTATTTATATATTTAACTATCTATTTATCTATTTATCTATTTATCTATTTATCTATTTATCTATTTATCTATTTATCTATTTATCTATTTATCTATTTATCTATTTATCTATTTATCTATTTATCTATTTATCTATTTATCATTTATTTATCTATTTATCTATTTATCTACCCGTTTAGCCATTTATAAAAAAAATTCATTTAGATATTTATTTATTTATCCATATATTTTATCATCTATCTATTTATGGATATCCTTTTTACTTCTTTATTCATATGTTTTATATTCATATATTTATCTTTTTACTTATTTTTTTTATCTTTTTACTTATTTTTCTATTTATTCAATTATTCGTTTAATTTCTTTATTTAGCTATTCATTTGTTCATTTATTTTTTATTTTTTATTTATATGTGTATATTTAATTTATTTAATTGTTTATACATTTAGTCATTTGTTTGATGTTATTTATTTTACCTTGGTTGTATAAGTACAAAATATAAGTATTTACAACTTTCTTTCTCGTTTTCCTTAGCCAACGTTTTCTACTACGCAAATTGTGTCAGAATGTTTCCAAAGGAAATAAAAACCGACATCGGGATGAAATAAGTTGATTTCTCTTATTCAAATATCCAGTCCGTTAACGTTTTAACGGCTTTAACGGTTTCAATTTGGCCCGCGTCGTGAACGCTTATTCGGTTATGATGTTCCTTACCGTTTGGCTTTTTCTCATTGTTAAGGGCTTTTCTGTCCAATTCTTTTTAGTAAATCGTTAAGCTGCAGGTAAGGCCACATGTATTTCGCAAGCTGTATAAACTGCTTTTGAAATGAGATAAGAAAGTTTGGGAGTGAAGGCGAATAGACTCGAAAAAAGGGTAAGGATTAGAAGGTCATGTGTGGAATTGAAAGGATGATAAGGATAAACGTCTTAAAAATCGGGGACGAGACAAAAAAAAAAAAAAAAACAGAAAAGAGTGATCAAAGACAAAAGGGTAGGGACAGAAATATGGGGTGAAGAATATGTACAAAAGAGATGAGCGTCCTCTTTACTAAAGTAAAGATGAAATAGAATATGAGCAGAGATTTACGGGCATCATATATATATTTGTAAACATATGGAAAATAAATTAACAAAGATCTGAAACATGAAGAGTGAATAGAGGAATAAAATGGAAAATAAATAAAACCATTTTGAAACATATGATACGCAGAATGTGTAAAAGACTGTGATTCGTCAGCCATGGATAAAAGAAAAAACGTAAAACAAAATGTTTACAGAGCATCACTTCTAAAAATATAAAAAATAAT
>NC_134817.1:43564409-43569409 GCF_046742065.1 Oratosquilla oratoria
AACGATTAGATATTTTTATGAATGGGGATGACAGGTGGTGATGGATACGGAGCTGCCTAGTGTAGGCCTTATGGTCTCTTGCAGTCTCCTTCATTCTTATGTTCTTATGGGTCTGTCTGTCTGTCTGTCTGTCTGTCTGTCTGTCTGTCTGTCTGTCTGTCTCTCTGTCTGTCTGTCTGTCTGTACGTCTGTCCGTCCATCCGTCCGTCCGTCCGTCCGTCCGTTCGTCTGTCTGTCTGTCTGTCTGTCTGTCTGTCTGTCTGTCTGTCTGTCTGTCTGTCTGTCTGTCTGTCTGTCTGTCTGTCTGTCTGTCTGTCTGTCTGTCCGTCCGTCCGTCCGTCTGTCTGTCTGTCTGTCTGTCTGTCTGTCTGTCTGTCTGTCTGTCTGTCTGTCTGTCTGTCTGTCTGTCTGTCTCCACCTTTTTGCCCTATTCTCCCCCTTACTTTCTTTCTCATCTCCTTTCCTAAATTTTCTATTTCACGATACTTTTCTCTTCCCTCCAGCTTTTCTCCACTCTTCCTCTTTTCAATTCTCTTTCAATTTCTATATCTTAATATGTACTTTATTTTTTCGCCACATCCTTCTTACAATATTTCTAATACACTTGTTCCTATCGTCTCCCCCTCCTTCTTTTCTTTTCCTATTCTCTCGCTACTTACCTTTCCCTAATTCTCCTCCCCTTTCTCCTCCTTTTGTTTCTTTTCCTTTTATTCTTCAATCCTCGTTTTAAATCCACCATCTTCAGCTCATCACTCTTTTTTTCTAATAGGCCCTGACCCTATCCTTCTCTTCATTCTTAATTTTTACCCAAGCCTTCTACCCCCCCTTCGGTTGACCTTAATCTTAATTTCCATAATTCCCTCCTGCCCATTTCCCGCTTATCATCTTCTTCAACCCATTTCTCGACCTATTCATCTTCATTTCACTTTATTGTTGCAGTTCTGTTTTCGTCTGTAACCCACCCTTTTTTAGTTTTCATCAATTTTCCAACTACTCTATTTCCTTTCTTTCTTTGCTTCCATTTCATATTTTTTCTCATTTCTTCCTTCAACCCCATTCTTGTCTCTCATACTTCTTTGTGTGTGTGTGTGTGTGTGTGTGTGTGTGTGTGTGTGTGTGTGTGTGTGTGTGTGTGTGTGTGTGTGTATGTTTGTGGCTGTGTAGGTATATGTGTGTGTGTATTTGTCCTTCTCTTCTTCCCTTAGCCTTTCCGCTTCGAGTTCCTTTTCCTTCTCCTCTCCTTACTATTTCTCCTTCTTTCCTTTCGCCTTCATTTTTCTTCTTCACTTCTTCATTTCTCTTCTCCCTATTCTTCTTCCTCTTCTCCTCATCCTTCACTTTCTCTTTCTTCACTTACTTCTCTATTTCCTCCTCCTTCACCTCCTCCCTCTTCTCCTCCTCTTTCACCCTATCTCCCTTTTCTTACTTCTCTTTTTCTTCCTCCTTCACCTCTCTTTTTTTTTTATCTATTCTTCCTCTTTCCCCTTTTCCCCATTCTTTTCTTCTACCTCTTCCTTCTTCCCCTCCTAACACATTTCTCCTCCTTTTTTGACTCCTCATTCTAATTCATTTACTTTTTTATTCACGTCATTCATCTTTCCCTCTTCCTCTTCTTCCTCCTCCTCCTCCTCTTTCTTCTTCTTGGTTCATGCTGACTCACCTTTGTATCTGACCAGATCCAATCTGGTCCCAACAATTCCTCAACCAAAGCGCCGATAAACTAAAGCCTTCCTCAGCCCCCTTCGCTCTTTCCAACACCTTCGTCATCACTACCTCCACTGCCACCATTATCCTGGATATTTTTGTCGTCTTATCAGCCAGATGCCTTGCTTCTTTCAGTCATCTCGAATTTCCTCTGCTTTAAACCAAAGCCTTCCTCAGCCCCCTTCGCTCTTTCCAACACCTTCGTCATCACTAACTCCACTGCCACCATTATCCTGGACATTTTTGTCGTCTTATCAGCCAGATGCCTTGCTTCTTTCAGTCATCTCGAATTTCCTCTGCTCCCTCGTCATCTCCAATTCCTTCCTCATCATCGCCATTGCTTTCCCCAACAACTTTGTCATCTTATTTGCCAGCTTCCTTGGTTGTTTGGTTCTTCAGCCCTTCGCACTATTCCTTCACCATCTCCAACACCCTCACCACTAACGCCACCAACACCACCATCATTGTCTTTGACAGTTTTGTCATTCTATCTGTCGGCTGTCTTATGCGTCTTCAAATCCTTGTGACAAGTTTCTTCTAACATGCTCGCTAACCTTTTCCTGTGCTCATTGTCGTTACGGTATACGACTGAGGTGGTGCGCTTCGATTCATAGCTAAAAAGGCCAATTCTAAATCCCTTATATTTGGTGATTGCTATTTACCATGAAGTTCAGAGGAAGGACAACTAGTTACCACTACTTGTATGTATAAAAAAAAAAAAAAACGGGGACTACGACATACCTTTGATGTTCTGAAAATGGCTAATAGTAACCACCACATTTCCCTAGATAATTGAGGATAAAATGTAAATCTGTTCTCTTCTTATGCACCTATTTACATCCTGGCGTAAGACAATCTTCATAATGACACACATCACTGACTTCATTTTCGGTGTTGTTTATTTTAGAAATAGGAAAGAGGCTCCACCAATAATTAGATTATATTTCCTTACTAGCAAGTACAACTTCATAATGACACACATCACTTACTTCATTTTCGGTGTTGTTTGTTTTAGAAATACGAAAGAGGCTCCACCAACAATTAGACTATATTTCCTTACTAGCAACTACGACCACATTTACTCCAGAGATCAATCCTACTATTTACTTAAAGAAAGTATATTCAATGTGAAATAAAAGAAATAAAAGTTACCATATATATTTTACTTTTCATAAGCATTTTTTATAAAAGATGATATACATAGATTGCGTAATCAAATAAATAAAAAACGCAGAATTAGCTCTATTTAGAGATCTTTCATGATTTTTAGGTTTTAACAGTTTAATCGTATGATTATTTTGCTGGAATTACTTATGCTTTGTTTATGCTTCTACAATGAATTTACATGCCTGTGGTACTTAGTCAGACAGAACCCGGCACATTCCGGCACGTTTGGTCACGATCAGTCAAAGCTGGTAAAAAGATTCGTTGTAAATATGCGCGGCTATTCACGATTTTTCATGTAAACCACTCGAGGGAGATGCGCAGCTGACAAGTAGTCTGTACGGTGTGGTCTAGGTATGATGTGTCGTATCAAATGTTTGTGTTTGGTGTGCAGTCTTTTTAGGTGTCTCATGTGAAGTTTGTGCTTGTGTTGTTTGAGTGAACGATGTTCTGTACGGTGTGGTCTAGTTTTGATGTGTCGTATCAAGTGTTCATGTTTGGTGTGCAGTCTTTTTAGGTGTCTTATGTGAAGTTTGTGCTTGTGTTGTTTGAGTGGACGGATGTTAACATCTCGTTGAAGGGACTCAGCGGTTCTGAAGTCGCTCCAGCGCGACCCCGTGATGAACATGACTGCGGCATTCTGAACTTTTTGGTGGTCCTAGTTGCTGGTGGGATATATCAACTTGCTCAATCCCGAGGACTGGTACAATATCTATCTGACTAGAGCTAGGTACACTTGACCTTTTATGGACAGTGTTCCGATTCTGAAGTGCTTTAGCCTTCCCAACACAACCTTATCTGCGGAAGTGTGTGTTCCAGGTAAGATCACACTATCCAGTATGCTAGTAATCACACAGGCATGTTTTTTTTTTTACTAGGGCGTTTGTGTTGTTTATTTCAAGAAGAGTGTTCGTGATTGTTCTGTTGGTGTTCTTGCAACGGAAGTACACAGCTTTGCATTTTGACGGGATGGTCTTTATGCGCCACTGTTGTTCCCATGTGTCTACTCAGTCTAGTATGTTTTGCATTACGTGTAACGCTTCCTGCAGCGTTTTGTGTTTGCTAATGTGATTAGTGTTGTCCGTCAATATATTAGCTTTATTCACTAATGTCAACATAGACGATGTCCTTAGGTTTTTTGAAATCCAAGTTTCACCAATTTCAAGATCAACTCCCCATCCCTGCTTGAGAAAATATCAATTTAGCTGGCTTGTGTTCCAAGACCAACGTTTTTTCTTTCAAAATCATCTTATTCGGACAAAGATTTGGATGCAGCATGTGTTCCAATCTCTCTCCAGTACTCGCTAACTTGTATATGTAGTTATTTTTTAGACCGTTGTACTACCTAAAACCAAACCAGTTGGTATGTTTTAATATAGGTACGTAGACGGTACTTTTACGATCTGGAATGAAAAAGGGAGCTTCTTTGACGAGTTTTATAATGCATTAAAAACATTAACAACTAACACAGATTATAAAATCGAATGGGAAGTATAAGAACAATTACCTTTCCTGGATACTTTAATCACTAGAGGTCCACACCAATTGTCTTTCTCGGTATACAGGAAACACATTCACACATATTTTCAGTTATTCGGACAACGTTAAATATAGTGTTGCATCAGATTTGCATTTAAGAGCCTTTAGAATCTGCAGTCCTCAACACTTAGACCCAGAAATCAAATTAATAAACAAACAACTATCAAAAATAAGATATCTAGATTTTTTTTCAAAAACTTTATGCAAAGGCAAAAGTAGTTATTACAATACTTCCAAATCAGATTCCCAGTTCAGTTGGAATAACAAAAAATATAAAATTATCTTACAATATTTCTATCCATTTTATCACTAAACTACTTCCCAAAGATCAAATCATTGTTACTTTTAATTATCCCAATAGTCTTTTCAAACATGTAGTAAATGTACACCACAGAACACAAGTGGACAATAGCCCCGGCGTGTTCAAGTTGCCGTGTAGAGATTGTGACGAGGTCTATTGGGGACAGACAGGTCGAGATTTTTGTACTAGAATGAAACGACATAGAAACTTTATCAAATACGGCCAAGAAAATTCTGCAGTTTTCCTTCACACCAGCAAGAAGGATCATTGCATGGACTGGGACAATGCAGCC
>NC_134817.1:43574409-43584409 GCF_046742065.1 Oratosquilla oratoria
TTGTACAAGAGAAGAAACGAGCTTTCACAGATTGGTTACAAAATAGGACGAGGGAGTCATATGAGAGGTACAAAGAAAAGAAAAGAGAAGTAAAGCAAAACATAAAGGAGGCAAAGAGGAGAGCAGATGTGATGTGGGGTAAGAGTATGACAGAAAACTTTGAAAGTAATAAAAAGAATGTTTTGGAAAGAAATTAAGAGAGGAAGAGGAGGCGAATCAAGTAGAGAAGAAAAGGTAAAAGGTGCAGATGAAGAGATGACAATGGAGGAGAATGCAGTAAGGGGAAGATGGGCAGAATATTTTAGGGAGTTGCTTAATGTGAAGGAGGATAGGGAAGAAAAGATAGTTGCAATGGGAAATGCTAAGAAAGTAAGAGTGATGAGTGAGGAAAATGGAGGAGAAATAAGAAAGGATGAAGTGAAGGCAGTTGTTAAGATGATGAAAGCAGGTAAGGCACCTGGTCTGGATGAATGCCATGCAGAATGTCTAAAGAAAGGATGTGCAGTCATGGTGGACTGGCTGGTGAGGTTATTTAATATTTGCTGGAGAGAGGGTAGAGTGCCGGAGGACTGGAGGAGTGCCTGTATAGTTCCTCTTTACAAGGGAAAAGGGGACAAGTGTGAATGTAGTAGTTTCAGAGGGATTAGCTTGTTAAGTGTAGTTGGGAAGGCTTATAGGAGGATCTTGATTGAGAGGATTAGGAGAGGAACAGAAGGAATAATTGGTGAGGAACAGTGTGGATTTAGGACGGGTAGAGGTTGTGTAGATCAGATCTTTGTGGGAAGACAAATATGTGAGAGAGCTATAGGAAAGGGGAAGGATGTTTTTGGGCTTTTATGGATCTGGAAAAGGCGTACGATAGGGTAGACAGAAAGGCACTGTGGGAGGTTATGCAGATATATGGGATAGGAGGAAAGCTTCTAGGAGCTGTCAAGAGTTTTTATTAGAGTAGTAGAGCTTGTGTCAGGATTAGAAATGGAGAGAGTGAGTGGTTTGAGGTAAAGGTGGGACTTCGTCAAGGATGCGTTATGTCACCCTGGCTGTTCAACTTATACATGGATGGGGTAGTGCGAGAGGTAAATGCAAGGGTAGTGGGTCAGGGATTGGAGATGGTTAAAGAAAATGGAGAAAAGTGGGAGGTGAGCCAGCTGTTGTTTGCTGACGACACTGCGGTTGTGGCAGGATCGCAGGAGGGACTGAGGAAGTTGGTGACAGAGTTTGAGAGAGTATGTGATAGAAGAAAGCTAAAAATAAATGTGGGTAAAAGTAAGGTGATGAGATGTACAAGGGGTGAAAGTGGCAGTGGACTGGAAGTGAGCATTAAGGGAGAGCGACTGGAGGAAGTGGATAGTTTTAGATACTTGGGTGCAAATGTGGCAGGAAAAGGTGGAGTGAAGGTGGAAGTAGAATGTAGATTGAGAAAAGCGAGTAAATGCCTTGGTGGATTGAAGAGTGTAATGAGGAATAGACAATTGGGAATGGATGCTAAGAGGAGACTGTATGAAGGAGTGATTGTGCTAACAGCACTGTATGAGGCAGAAACATGGAACATAAGAGAGTGTAGCGACGATCTACTGAGAATTGGAAGATGAGCCTATACATGTGTGCGCGTGTATGCTTACGTACCTATATGTATTTATTCATGCCTTCGTATTCAGAACGATTTGTTGCCATTGGGAGACCGCTTTTCCTCTAAACGTGTCTTCTCCCCTTTTCTTTCTGAACGAAACTTTTCTGTTCGTTCAGGCCTTCGCTTGTTTTTACTCGTCCGTAAGCTTACTGTATCGGTCTAAGAAGTCGTTTAACTTTTTTTTTTTTTTTTCCGATTCCTTCCTCACTTTTCATTTCACAAGTAATAATAATTTTCAATTTTCCTTTGTTTTTGTTGTACTGCACAGGATTTTGTGTTAGTTAATTTTTTGTCTTGGCCACCCTTTTTTTTTTAAGAGGAACCACGAGGCAGGGTGTAATCAGACAGGGGTGACTGGAGCCAGAGAGGAGACAGTCAGAGACAAACTTTCAAAAGACAAAGACGTCTACGAGTGACCATATCCTCCACCAGCTGGAGTTATCGCCTCGAGCCGGCACAACCCTTAGTATTACGTTACAAGTTGACGTGAGTATTCATCGCTTCCACCAGCTGGAGCTATCGCCACAAGCTGGCGCAACCCTTAGTATTACGTTACAAGCTGACGTGAATATTAATCACGTCAGCAGCTGGAATTATCGCCACAAGCTGGCGCAATCCTCAGTGTAACGTCACAAGCTGACGTAAGTATTCATCAACCAGATTACTTTTATTAGTTCTAGAAAATCTGCCTAAAACGGAACCGGAGAAAAAAGTTGGTCGTCGAAGCCACTTCTCTGTCGTCCGGAATTCTCGCAACCTAGTCCCATACCGGGATTGGATCTATCCTGCGGTAAGCACCCTACCTTCTTTGTTCCTCGATTAAGTCCTGCCTTTGTTGTAATAGACTAATTTTGAACATAAAATCCTTTGCAGTGCAATAACCGGAATAATTGTATAATCGGTGTTATCTTTTGTTATCTGTGCAATCCAAATGTTCTTCGGTCTAGACACTTTGGGACCTATAGGCCGATTACTACTAAAGTCAGTGAGTTGATGTATAATTTCAAACCTAGACCTAGCCAGGCATTTCAATTCTTTTATTTTTTTTCATTCTCGGTTTAACATTTGAATCCCCTTTTGTTAAATTTTACATCACACGCTACGCCACACGCTACGCCACACGCTACGCCACACGTCACGCCACACGCTACGCCACACGCTACGCCACACGTCACGTCACACGTCACATCGCACGTCATATAGCACGTCACATCGCACGTCACGTCACACGTCACGTCACACGTCACGTCACACACCACGTCACACGTCACACGTCATGTCACACGTCACGTCACACGTCACGTCACACGTCACGTCACACGTCACGTCACACGTCACGTCACACGTCACGTCACACGTCACGTCACACGTCACGTCACACGTCACGTCACACGTCACGTCACACGTCACGTCACACGTCACGTCACACGTCACGTCACACGTCACGTCACACGTCACGACACGTCAGTTTCACGTCGCGTTCTCCTCTCGATCTCAGTCTAACCCACTTAGTGATTTCAATCTTTGGTTCATGTTCTTGCCGATTGTTTTTCTATTATTAGGCCTGAACGTTTACGCTAATTTCGATTTCCAGCTTGGAGCCACGGGATTCCGGTTTTATCCGACGAATCCACCTTCCGGGGATCAACGGCCTGCTTTCTCCGTCACCTTATTACAAGACAATTTTCAATCTTTTATGAATTATATATATATATTTTTTGTTCATACATGCTATTTTCTTGTTCCTCCTTTCTATACTCTGTACCTCATCCATATTGCGACCGAGTGGTACTCGATTATAACAGAACTGGCGCCCAGAACTCTGTAAAAGTACATATTATTGTGAATTTTACTTGTTACCCTAAATTGCCCCAGTGGGTCCATAATGACCTACTATTATTTCAATCTCCTCCCATTGTGTCTATCCGAGCCTCGCGACGATTCAACTCGTCGCCGTCACAGAGAGGAAGAGTGGAGTTTGAATGTGTTTGAGATGAGGTGTCTGAGAAGTATGATGGGGGCTACTAGGCTAGATAGAGTGAGAAATGAGGAGGTGAGGAGAAGAACGGGGGTGGAAAGGGAGTTGGGAAATAGTGTTGATGAAAGAGTATTAGGATGGTTTGGACATATGGAAAGAATGATTGAAAAAGGCTAGTAAAAGAGGTATGGAAGGCAGATGTGGAGGGAGTAAACATGAGGGGACGTCCTAGGATGAGGTGGATGGATGGGGTGAAGGGGGCTTTGGGAAAGAGGGGAATGTCTGTTGAGGAAGGACGGGAGAGGACAGAAGACGGGTGAATGGAGAATGGTTGTATATGGATGATGTTGTGATGCATGAGGTGGAATGGGCGGAGGTATGGGGGTAAGGTAGTATGTGTGAGCAAAATTTGACGCAGCCCGAAGGGATTTCTCCCCGTCTTCTCCTTTTATGCATGGGGGGACGGAGAGGGGGGGTCGCCGATTTAATGAAGCGGCCTTGCTGTGAATGTGCTGTGTCTTGCAACACTGCTTCTGACCCAGGGCAGTGGACAAGGTGCAGGGATGACCCGTCATCCAGGAGGTGCTAAGATAAGAGGGAGGGTGGAGGGGTGTGGAGTGTATTCAGGGATGTAATGGGTGGGAATGAAAATATGCCTTTCCCTTTTTGGCTACCTCCCTTGTAAGGGGAAAAACCCTTGTTATATGTATGTACATACATACGTATACCAAGGCTTTTTCCCCCTTCCAAGGGAGGTAGCCAAAAAGGGAAACGCATAAAAACACTCCCACCCATTTCATCCCTAAATACACTCCACACCGCTCCCACCCTCCCTCTCATCTGAGCACCTCCTGGATGACGGGTCATCCCATGCACCGTGCCATCCGCCCTGAGGTACAGAAGCAGTGTCGCAAAAGATCTCAGGCACATTCCTAAGCAAGGCCGCTTCATGTTAAATTCGGCCGACCCCCCCTTTCCTCTCGTCTCTCCTTGACATATAAAGAGGAGGACGGAGAGTAAAGCCCTTCGGGCTGCGTCAAAATTTGCTCTCACTACTACTTCACCCTACACCTCCCCCGCCCATTCCTCCTCATGCAATCACAAAACAATCATCCATATACAACCATTCTCACCTCACCTACATGGCTTCCGTCCATCTCCTCTTCTGGGGTAATTGGCTGCATCTTGTTATTGTGGCAAAAGTAGAATGCAGTCGTTACTTTAGGGTCTATATGGGGCGCCCCTACGGACCTTGACCCACACATCTCATTTTGTCTATGATAGGAAGGAAAACTCAGTTTCATTTGAGAGAAATGATGGACACTTTTATACTACGACTGTCCCTCACGTTTATGCTGTACCCCCAGACCCCGTGTTGCTGTCCTGGTACCATTTCTCTGATGTATTCTCTTTCTGTGATGGGGGGAATTCCATGTGGTGGGGGAAATGAACTACTGCCACCAAGTATTCCTCCCCCCCCCACTTGGATCGTAAAAGTGCGAGAAGAAAGGGACGGGGATTGGGACTAGGCATCCTTCTCCCTGTAGGCCCCACGGGGCATATCTCAATTAAATAAAAAGTGCTTTATTATGTATGTATTGTATGTATCATTTGTATTATTTTATTATTATTGATTATTAATTTATTTATTATTATTATTTTATTATTATTATTATTATTATTAATTAGTATTATTATTATTTATTACTTATTATTATGTATTATTGTCTATTGTTATTGTTATTGTTATTGTTAATTGTTATTGTTATTGTTATTGTTATTTATTATTTGTTTTTTATTATTATTGTTATTAATGTTCGTTAATTAATGTTGATTATTAATGTTGTTATTAAAGTTGTTATTAATGTTGTTATTTAAAGTTGGGTTATTAATGTTGTTATTAATGTTGTTATTCAATGTTGTTATTAATGTTGTTTTAATGTTTGTTACTGATGTTGTTATTGATGTTGTTATTGTCGTTGTTGTTATTGATGTTGTTATTGATGTTGTTATTGATGTTGTTATTGATGTTGTTAATTGATTGTTGTTATTGGATGTTGTTATTGATATTGTTATTGATATTGTTATTGATATTGTTATTGCCGTTATTGTTATTGTTTATTGGTAATTGTTAGTGTTATTGTTATTAGTTATCGATTTTTGTTATCGATTATTGTTTATCGATATTGTTAATTTATATATGTTAATGGTTAATGTTAAGGTTAATGATTAATGTTAATGTTAATGTTAAATGTTAATGGTTTTTGTTATTGTTAATGTTATTGTTAATGTTATTGTGTTAATGTTATTGTTAATGTGATTGTTAATGGTTATTTGTTAATGTTACTTGTTAATGGTTATTGTTAATGTTATTGTTTAATGTTGTTATTGAGTTAAATTGTCTATTGATAATGTCTATTGTTATATGTTATTGTTATATGTTATTGTTATATGTTATTGTTATATGTTATTGTTATATGTTATTGTTATATGTTATTGGTTAATGTGGATTGTTTATATGTTATTCGTTAATGTGTTATTGTTAATGTTATTGGTTTAATGTTATTGTTAATGTTAATTGTTAATGTTATTGTTAGATGTTAATTGTTTAATGTTAAATGTTATTGTGAATGTTATTGTTATTGTTAATGTTATTGTTAATGTTATTGTTAATGTTATTGTTAATGTTATTGTTAATGATATTGTTAATGTTATTGTTAATGTTATTGTTAATGTTATTGTTATTGTTAATGTTATTGTGATTGTTTATGTTAATGTTAATGTTATTGTTATTGTTATTGTTAATGTTAATGTTTAAGGTTAATGTTAATTGTTAATGTTAATGTTATTGTTATTGTTAATGTTATTGTTTTAATGTTTATTGTTAATGTTATTGTTCAATTTTATTGTTAATGTTTATTAGTTAATGTTAAATGTTTAATGTCATTGTTAATTGTTCATTGTTTATGTCACAATGCTATTGTCAAATGCTGATTGGTCAAATGCTAATGTCCAATGCTTAATGTCAATGATTTAATGTTCAATGTCAATGGTTCAATGTGCAATGGACAATGTCAATGTCACTGTTATTGTCAAATATATTGTCAATATTATTGTCAATGTTATTGTCAATGTTACTGTTAATGTTATTGTCAATGTTTATTGGACAATGTTATTATTATCATTAATTATCATTATTATCATTTATTATTCGATTATTATTTCATTATTATTATTTTCATTACCATTATTATCATTTTTATCATTATTATCATTATCCTTCTAATTATCATCATTATCATTCATTTAACATTATAATATCATTATTATCTTATTCATTAATTATCCAATTATTATCATTATTATCATTATTATCATTATTAATCCTTATTATCATTATTATTCATTATTATTCATTATTATTATCCAATTTATGTATCATTTATTATCATCATGGTTTTTCATGTTTTTTTGATTTTTCATGTCTTTCATGTTTTTCATGTTTTTTCATGTTTTCATGTTTTCCATGATTTTCATGTTTTTCATGTTTTCATGTTTTTCATTGTTTTTCATGTTTTTCATGTTTTCATGTTTTTCTTGTTTTTCATGTTTTTCTGTTTTTCATGTTTTTCAAGTTTTTCATGCTTTTTCATGTTTTCTTCATGTTTTCATTGTTTTTTGTTTTTGTGTTTTGTGTTTTTTTTCTTTTTTTGGTTTTTGTTTTTTGTTTTTTGTTTTTTTGTTTTTTGTTTTTTGTTTTTTGTTTTTTGTTTTTTGTTTTTTGTTTTTTGTTTTTTGTTTTTTGTTTTTTGTTTTTTGTTTTTTGTTTTTTGTTTTTTGTTTTTTTTTATATTTTTTATGTTTTTTGTTTTTTTGTTTTTTTTATGATTTTTTGTTTTTTGTTTTTTGGTTTTTTGTTTTTTTTATGTTTTTTGTTTTTTTATTGTTTTTTATGTGTTTTTTGTTATTTTAATGTTCTTAAAATTTTTTTTTTTTTTGTTTTTTAGGTTTTTTTTGGTTTTTGGAGGTTGAAGGTTTTTGAGGGTTTTTGAGGTTTTTGAGGTTTTTGAGTGTTTGTTATGGTTGAGGTTTTTGAGGGTTTTTGAGGTTTTTGAGGTTTTTGAGGTTTTTGAGGTTTTTTTGAGTGTATTTTGAGTTTTTTGATGTGTTTTTGAGATTTTTTAGGTTATGAGGTTTTTTAGGTTTTTTGTTTTTTATGTTTTTTAGGTTTTTTATGTTTTTTATGTTTTTGTTTTTTATGTGTTTATGGTTTTTTTATTCATTATTATTATTATTTATGTATTATTTTTTTTTTTTTTTTTGTTTGTTTTAATGTTGTTATGTTTTCTTAGATTTTTTTTGTTTTTGTTTTTTGTTTTGTATGTTTTTTGTTTTTTTGTTTTATGTTTTTTATTGTTTTTTGTTTTTTGTTTTGTGTTTTTTATTTTAATATTTTTTTTTATGTTTTTTGGTTTTTTTGTTTTTGTTTTTTGTTTTTTTTTTTGTTTTGTTTTATGTTTTTATTAAATGTTTTTTTTATGGTTTTTATGTTTTTTATGTTTTTTATGTTTTTTGTATTTTTTTGTTTTTGTTTATTGTTGTGTTTATGTTTTTTATTTTTTAATTTTTTATGTTTTTTGTTTTTTTTTTTCTGTTTTTTTTTTTTTTTTTTTATGTTTTTTATGTTTTTATATTTTTTTTATGTTTTTTGGTTTTTTGTTTTTTGTGTTTTGTTTTTTGGTTGTTTTGCCGTTTTTATGGGGTTTTTTGGTTTTTTTATGTTTATGTTTTTTTATGTTTTTTGTTGTTTTTTTATGTTTTTTGTTATTTTTGTTTTTTATGTTTATGTTTTTTATGTTTTTTGTTTTTTTGTTTTTTGTTTTTTGTTTTTTGTTTTTTGTTTTTTTTGTTTTTTGTTTTTTTGTTTTTTATGTTGTTTTTTATGTTTTTTGTTGTTTTTGTTTGTTTGTTTTTTGTTTTTTGTTTTTTGTTTATGTTTTTTGTTTTTTGTTTTTTAGTGTTTTTTTTTATGTTATTTATGTTTATGTTTTTTATGTGTTTTTATGTTTTTTGTTTTTTGTTTTTTATGTGTTTATGTTTTTTTTGTTTTTATGTTTTTATTGTTTTTGTTTTTGGTTTTTTATGATGTTTTTTGTTTTTTACTGTTTTTTTTGTTTTTTTGTTTTTAATTTTTTTATTTTTTTTAATTTTTGTTTTTGTGTTTTTGTGTTTTTGTTTTTTTATTTTTTTTTTGTTTTTTTTTTTTGTTTTTTTTTTGTTTTTTTGTTGTTGTTTGTTTTTAATTATGTTTTTTATGTTTTTTTGATTTTTTATGTTTTTTATTTTTGTTTTTTGTTTTTTATGTTTTTTATGTTTTATTGTTTTGTATGTTTTTGTTTTTTATGTTTTTTTATGTTTTTTGTTTTTTATGATTTTTTTATGTTTTTTGTTTTTTGTTTTTTTATGTTTTTTGTTTTTTTTGTCTTTTTTGTTTTTTGTGTTTTTTGTTTTTTGTTTTTTGTTTTTTATGTTTTTTTTATGTTTTTTGTTTTTTTATGTTTTCTGCTTTTTTGTTTTTTGTGTTTTTTTTATGTTTGGTTGATTTTTTGTTTATTGTTTTTTATTTTTTATTATCATTATCATTATTTTTATTAATTATTATTTATTATTGCTATTATTATTTCTATTATTTATTACTATTACTTTTACTATTTACTTTTACTATTATTATTATCTATTTATTACTATTATTACTATTATCATCATTAATTATTTATTATTATTAATTATTATTGATTATTATTATTATTATTATGATTATTATTATTATTATTATTTATTATTATTATTATTTTATTATTTTTATTTATTATTATTGTTATTGTTTTTGTTATTACTATTACTATTTTTATCATTTATTACTTATTACTATTATTACAATTACTATTACAATTACTATTACAATTCACTATTACAATTACTATTTACAATTATCTATTTACAATTTACATATTACAATTACTAGTACTATTGACTATTACTATTACAATTACTGATTACTATTAACCAATTACCTAATTACAATTACTATTACAATTACCTTTACTAATACAATTACTACTACAATTACAAATAATATTACTATTACAAGTACTATTACAATTACTATTACTAATTCACAGATTACTATTACCAATTACTGATTTACTATTACTATTACTATTACAATTACTATTACAATTACAATTGATATTACAATTACTATTACAATTACTATTACAAATTACTCTTTACAATTTACTATTACAATTACTATTTACAATTACTATTACAATTTACTATTATTACAATTTACTTTTACAATTACTATTACAAATTTACTATTACAATTA
>NC_134817.1:43589409-43591909 GCF_046742065.1 Oratosquilla oratoria
TGAGTTTAAACGCCAAGAATCCGTTGAAGTTTTATTTCTGACGTTTTGTCCAGCTAGGACTAATTCATAGTGTACACAAATAAGACAACGACAAATTATATAATCGCACAGATCACCCCGTTCCTCCCCGGTCAATGTTGTTGCCATCTCGCTTTCGTCTTGTCTCGTGGATAATTAGGACGCTTGCTACCCTCGCAAACTTGACAAAACGTCCCAATGATTGCTACATGGGATTAAGGTAATATACGCTTCCTCAATTGTCCTCCTTTCCTTGTTGATAAGTCCATTATGGAGCGCCTCTGTTTTTTCCCAATCCGGCAGACGGCTAAAGTTGTCGATGTGTACCACTAAAGAGTTGATTGTCCGGTGGCCTTTGATGTCACTTTTGTGTTCCATCGTCCCCTTGTGAATTCTTCTGCTAGTTTCGCCATAGTAACTAGCGGGTCAGCTTTTGTAAGAAATTCTTTAAAATAGACATTTACCTTCGTCTTTGATTTTGGCTCTAATTTTATTTCTCACAACGTCGCCTATTTCTACTCCCGTGTTAATGCCACTTTTAGGCCTGCCTTGGTGAAATTTTGTTCTATGACATTTGAGCACTTGGAGTTGCTCAAATGTCATAGAACCAAATCTCACTAAGGCAGACATAAAACTGGCATTTAGCACGGGAGTAAAAATAGGCGACGTTGTGAGAAATAAAATACAGCACAGACGAAGATATAATTGAGGGTCCTCCCAAAAGACAAAAAAAACAAACAAACAAAAAAAACATGTAATTCTGCATAAAAGCTCACAATGAAATATAAAAATAAGCTCTATATTTTATTGTATAAAACCTTGGGTTTGTAGGGGTAACGTTGATTATAGGCAAGGGCCGGAGGCCAAGGTAAGAAGCGAACGCGAGCGAAGCTAGCAGAGCCTAAGGCCAAGAGCCCCGTGGCCGCGGTGCCAACGCATAGATATATATATTTATATATATATATATATATATATATATATATATATATATACATATATATATAATATATATATATATATATATATATATATATATATATATATATATATATGTATGGAGAGATGATAATGGAAGAGAAAGCAGTGAGAGGAAGTTGGGCAGAGTTGCAAAATGTGAAGGAGGATAGGGAGGGACAGGTAGTTGCAGTGGGAAGCGCTAGGAAATAAGAATGATGAGTGAGGAAAATGGAGGAGAAATAAGGAAGGATGAAGCGAAAGCAGCTGTTAAGATGATGAGAGCAGGTATGGTACTTGGGTTGGATGGATGCCATGCAGAATGTCTGAAGAAAGTAGGAACAGTGATGGTGGACTGGCTGGTGAGGTTATTCAATGTATCTTTATGAGAGGATAGAGTGCCGGAGGACTGGAGGAGTGCCTATAAAGTTCCGCTTTGCAAGGGAAAGGGGGACAAGTGTGAGTGTAGTAGTTTCAGAGGGATCAGCTTGTTGAGTATAGTTGGGAATGCTTATGTTAGGGTCTTGATTGAGATGATTAGGAGAGGAATAGAGGGAGTAATTGGTGTAGAACAGTCTGGTTTTAGTACAGGTAGGGGTTATGTAGATCAGATTTTTGTGGTAAGACAGATATGTGAGAAAGCTATAGGAAAAGATAAAGATGTTTTTTGGGCTTTTATGGATCTGGCAAAACCTTACGACAGGGTAGACAGGAAGGCACTGTGGGAGGTACTGCAGATATATGGGATAGGAGGAAAGCTGTTAAGAGCAGTAAAGAGTTTTTACGAGAGTAGTAGAGCTTGTGTTAGGATTAGAAATGGAGAAAGGGATTAGTTTGACGTAAAAGTGGACTTTATCAAGGATTTGTTATGTCACCTTGGCTGTTCAATCTATACATGGATGGGGTGGTGCGAGAGGTAAATACAAGTGGCAGGGGTTGGAGATGTTTAAAGAAAATGGAGAAAAGTGGGAAATAAGCTAGTTATTTTTTGCTGACGACACTGCGCTTGTAGCAGGATAAGAGGAGGGATTGAGGAAGTTAGTGACAGAGTCTGAGAAGGTGTGTGAAAGATGGAAGCTGAGAATAAATGTGGGCAAAAGTAAGGTGATGAGATGTACAAGGGGAGAGAGTGACAGTAGGCTGAAAGTGAGTATTAAGGGTGAAAAACTGGAAGAAGTGGATAGTTTTAGATACTTGGATGCGAATGTGGCAGGAAAGGGAGGAGTAGGGGTGGAGGTAGAATGTAGACTGAGAGAAGCGAGTAAGTGCCTTGGTGGATTAAAAAGTGTAATGGGAAATAGACATCTGGGAATGGGTGCTATGAAGAGGTTATATGAAGGAGTGATTGTGCCAACAGCTCTGTACGGGGCAGAAACATGGAACATAAGAGAGGAAGAGAGAAGGAGTTTGAATATGTTTGAGATGAAATGTCTGGGGAGTATGATAGGGGTTACTAGGCTGGACAGAGTGAGAAATGAGGAGGTGAGGAGGAGAACAGGGATGGAGAGGGAGTTGGGAGATAGAGTTG
>NC_134817.1:43599409-43619409 GCF_046742065.1 Oratosquilla oratoria
CTCCTAATCTCCAGTGAATTAACAACCCGCAGTCTACACCCTGAAGAAGCCTCAGATCGAGGCGAAAAACTCTGAGTTTCGGTGAAAGATAGTCAACAGTTACCTCTGTTACTAGATGATAAATAATCAAGTCGGCATACAACAGTACTATAAGTGAGCTATGCTACTCATAAAAGAGAAATGAAAAATTTCATCCAATCCCTCTCTACAAGTAATAAGATCTTTCAAAAGAACAAGAAAATCCTACCTTAAGATCATCAAAGCATCAAGTGCAGTTGATTTTAATCAGAATTGTCTGAGAGAAAACCTGTGCCCAAGAAATATATGTATATATATATATATATATATATATATATATGTATATATGTATACATATATATGTATGTATATTTGCATTTATATATACAGTATATGTATATATATATGCATACATATATATGTATATATATGTATACATATATATATATAAAAATTTATATATATGTGTATATATGTGTATATATATACACGTATGTATACTATATGTATATATGTATATATATATATCTGTATATACATATATATATATATATATATGTATATATATACATATACATACACACATATGTATATATATACATATATACATATACATATATATATATGTATATATACATATATATACATATGTATATACATATATATATATATAAGTATATATGTATATATATACATATATATGTATGTTTATATATATATATATATATATATATATATATATATGAACAACACTGAATGGACCCAGTGATTAGAGACATATCTTAACAACCACAATGTACTTTAATTCTAAGCCATCGACAATGGGAGATCCAATGGAGGCCACATGCAAAAACTAAAATGCGGTCCTGCCGATGAGTCGAACTCAGCGATCACATGAGAAGTGCCGTAGTAATATACCAAATACGCTATCAAGAGAGATATAGGTCGAGCGCAACTCTTCTTATATTTTTGTATGCTCGAGTTACATACACAAACATGAAATTTTGCGTTCAACCCATCTCCACTATGATATTATAATTGGAAGTATACAAACGCGGGAAAGTATTTGTACAACACTGAATGGGTCCTAGTGATTAGAGATACATTACAACAACCACAATGCACTTTAATTCTAAGCCATCAACATCGGGAGACCCAATGGGACCAGCGAGATGTCCCTTCGAGACGAACCATCTTACCTGTCTCCATATATATAGATATATTGGGAGTGTAAGTGGGAGGTTATCAGGAGTGAAGAGAGGGCGAGGGAGGGAAGGGGTGGCTATTCTAGTAAGTGAAGAGATAGGTAAACGTGTAGTGGAGTGGAAGGAGGTTTCCTCAAGGATAATGTGGATGAAGGTGAAACTGGGAAAGGAGATATAGGTCTTTGTAAATGCATATGGGCCTGGCAGTGAGAAGAGTGTATAAGAAAGGGAGGCCTTTTGGATAGATTTAAATGAGTGCATAGAGGCTTTAGGAACAAATGTCAATGTAATAGTACTGGGAGACCTTAATGCTAGGGTGGAAAATGGTCCAATCGATGGAGTGGTTGGGAAATGTGGAGTTCCAGGAAAGAATCGTAGTGGAGAGTTCATGGTGGAAATGTGTCTAGAAAGGGAGTTGATAATAGCAAATACAGTGTTTCGGAAGAAAGTCAAGCATAAGTACACATGGGAGAGGGTGGTGGAGGGAAGGGTGGTAGATAGAACGCTAATGGATTATGTAGTGGTAAATAGGATTATGATAGGAAGAGTTAAGGATGTACATGTGATAAGTGGAGGATAGATGGAGAAAGAGGAAAGGGACAAAAGGTAGGGAGGTTCTTAGAGTGAACTCTTTGAATGAAAAGGAAAAGGAAAAGGAGTACGAAAAGAGGCTGAAGGAGGAGTGGGAGGGAGTGAAGGATAGAGTAGAGCTAGGTGTGGAGGAGGAATGGGGATGGTTCAAGGAGGGAGTCATAAAATGTGCAAGGATGGTGTGTGGAACAAGAAGGACAGGAGGAAATAGAAGAAAGGGTAGTGAATGGTGGGATGCGGAAACAAAGAAGGTTGTAGAAGAGAAGAAACGAGCATTCACAGATTGGTTACAAAATAGGACGAGGGAGTCATGAGGGGTACAAAGAAAAGAAAAGAGAAGTAAAGCAAAAGGTAAAGGAGGCAAAGAGTATGACAGAAAATTTTGAAAGTAATAAAAGGATATTTTGGAAAGAAATTAAGAGAGGAAGAGGAGGCGAATCAAGTAGAGAAGAAAAGGTAAAAGGTGCAGATGGAGAGATGATAATGGAAGAGAAGGCAGTAAGGGGAAGATGGGCAGAATATTTTAGGGAGTTGTTAAATGTGAAGGAGGATAGGGAGGGAAAGATAGCTGCAGTGGGGAATGCGAAGAAAATGGGAGTGATGAGTGAGGAGAATGGAGGAGAAATAAGGATGGATGAGGTGAAGGCAGTTGTTAAGATGATGAAAGCAGGTAAGGCACCTGGTCTGGATGGATGCCATGCAGAATGTCTGAAAAAGGGAGGTACAGTGATGGTGAACTGGTTGGTGAGGTTATTTAATGTTTGCTGGAGAGAGGGTAGAGTGCCGGAGGACTGGAGGAGTGCCTGTATAGTTCCTCTTTACAAGGGAAAAGGGGACAAGTGTAAATGTAGTAGTTTCAGAGGAATTAGCTTGTTAAGTGTAGTTGGGAAGGCTTATGGGAATATCTTGATTGAGAGGATTAGGAGAGGAACAGAAGGAGAAATTGGTGATGAACAGTGTGGATTTAGGACAGGTAGAGGTCGTGTAGATCAGATCTTTGTGGTAAAACAGATATGTGAGAAAGCTATAGGAAAAGATAAGGATGTTTTTTGGGCTTTTATGGATCTGGAAAAGGCTTATGATAGGGTAGACAGAAAGGCACTTTGGGAGGTACTGCAGATATACGGGATAGGAGGAAAGCTTCTGGGAGCTGCCAAGAGTTTTTATGATAGTAGTAGAGCTTGCGTCAGGATTAGAAATGGAGAGAGTGAGTGGTTCGAGGTAAAGGTGGGACTTCGTCAAGGATGCGTTATGTCGCCCTGGCTGTTCAACTTACACATGGATGGGGTGGTGCGAGAGGTAAATGCAAGGGTAGTGGGTCAGGGATTGGAGATGGTTAAAGAAAAATGAGAAAAGTGGGAGGTGAGCCAGCTGTTGTTTGCAGACGACACTGCGCTTGTGGCAGGACCGGAGGAGGGATTGAGGAAGTTGGTGGCAGAGTTTGGGAGAGTATGTGATAGAAGAAAGCTAAAGATAAATGTGGGTAAAAGTAAGGTGATGAGATGTACAAGGGGTGAAAGTGGCAGTATTCTGGAAGTGAGCATTAAGAGAGAGCGACTGGAGGAAGTGGATAGTTTTAGATACTTGGGTGCATATGTGGCAGGGAAAGGTGGAGTGAAGGTAGAGGTAGAATGTAGATTGAGAGAAGCGAGTAAATGCCTTGGTGGATTAAAGAGTGTAATGAGGAATAGACATTTGGGAGTGGATGCTAAGAGGAGACTGTATGAAGGAGTGATTGTGCCAACAGCATTGTATGAGGACATAAGAGAAGAAGAGAAAAGGAATGTGTTTGAGATTAGGTGTCTGAGAAGTATGATTGGGGTTACTAGGCTAGATAGAGTGAGAATTGAGGAGGTGAAGAGGAGAACAGGGATGGAAAGGGAGCTGGGAGATAGGGTTGATGAAAGAATATTAGGATGGTTTGGACACATGGAGTGAAGAAAGAGTAGTAAAAGAGGTATGGAAGGCAGATGTGGAGGGAGTGAACATGAGGGGACGTCCTAGAATGAGGTGGATGGATGAGATGAAGGGCGCTTTGGGGAAGAGGGAAATGTCAATTGAGGAAGGACGGGAGAGGACAGAAGATCAGGGGTGAATGGAGAATGGTTGTATATGGATGATGTTGAGATTGCATGAGGTGGAATGGGCGTGGGGATGGGGGGTGAGGTAGTATGTGTGAGCAAAATTTGACGCAGCCCGAAGGGATTTCTCCCCGTCCTCTCATTTTATGCAATGGGGGGACGGAGAGGGGGTCGCCGATTTAATGAAGCGGCCTTGCTGTGGATGTGCTGTGTCCTGCGACATTGCTTCTGACCTAGGGCAGTGGACAAGGTGTAGGGATGACCCGTCATCCAGGAGGTGCTAAGATGAGAGGGAGGGTGGAGGGGTGTGGAGTGTATTCAGGGATGGAATGGGTGGAAACGATTTTATGCCTTTTCCTTTTTGGCTACCTCCCTAGTAAGGGGAAAAAAGCCTTGGTATATGTATATATATATATATATATATATATATATATATATATGTATATATATATATATATATGTGTGTGTGTGTGTGTGTGTGTGTATAAAACACACACATACATACGAGGGGTGATTGAGAAATTCGTGGTATAAGGTACAACTAAATTATTTAATGATAGATTCATACTTTTTTTCAACGTGATCCCTTTGCAAGTTTACACACTTATCCCAACTCTCGTGGAATTTACGGATCCTCTCTTTTTAGAAACTTGAGTCTTGGTCAACGACGCCATAATCCGTGGCAAAATGTTGACCGCTGAGCTTTTTTTTTCACCTTAGAAGATAGATATTAGTCTAAAGGAGTAAAATTAGGTGAATAAGGCGTATATTCAACTAGCTGTATGCCGCAATCAAGTATGGCAGTAAGAGCCACGGTGGATTCGTGTGCCCACTCCTTGTCCTGATGAAAAAGTACCCCCAATGACAGATTTCCACGCCGGTTTTTTTTTTTTTCTCGCACACCAGCCTTATTAAGTTGGTATATTATAGTTCAGTAATGGATTGACCCTTTGTCAGATAATCCACCCGTAGCATCCCCTCAGAATCCCAAAAAATGGAAGACATCACCTTCCCTGCAGTGATCACAGACTTGGCCTTCTTTGGAGCTGGAGATCCATGATGCTTTCATTGTTTTGATTGTTCTTTCGACTTAGGCTGGAGGTGGTGAACCCAAGTCTCATCCATGGCCACAAATTGCTAGATTGTGGATTAGCATAAAAAAGATCAAAATTGTTCTTTGACATGTTGCATCGCAGCCACTTCTGATCAGGTCCAAGAAGTTTTGGGACCCATCGAGCTGAGACCTTCGTCATTTCAAGATAATTGTGGGTAATTGTATGAACACGTTCTTGTGACTTGTCCAACTCTGTCGCAATAAGATGTTCACTCAAACGCCGATCTGTGAACAGTATGTCATGGATTTTGTCGATGATTTCTTGAGTGGTGACAGTGGTAGGCCTTCCTTGACGAGGGTCATCATTCAGGCTGTCCTTGCCCCGTTTGAAATCAGATGCCCATCTATTTTAACCATGCTGTATAAAGGAGCATTGTCTCGTAGCGTAGTAACCATGTCCTCGTGAATTTCCTTTGGAGCTAACTCACTGATACGGAGGTAAATGTATTAAATAACTGCCCGATGACTAATTTTGTTCATTTCCTCTAAATACGTTACTGTCCCAAATCAATTATCTGTAAAAATATATATACATTTTTAAAAATCTTACACCGTCTTATGAAAAATTAGATTGTGTGAAAAAAGGTACAAGGCTGTTTCTCGTGTCATTCTACCATAAGCCACGAAGTGTTCAATCATTCCTCATATATATATATATTATAATTACCTAAACACATATATGTCTTAGTCAAAGTACATGCAAATGTATATATGTAATGGCTCTTCGCAATTATTATTTTTTATAGTCACCTGATATGATTGTAGTGGCAAAAACAAGAACACTATGTATTTCATGTGAATCCTCATAGATGAAATTGAATACAAGATTAAAGGTTAAATCCAAAGATCAAATTAATTATTTCATTATTCACACTCAAAAACTCGATCATAAAAACTTTATCATCAAAAACGTGAGCATTGTCAGAAGTATACAAACGATCTCATAACCCTAACTCTATGTAGTTTTATAAATGTACTTCCACAACCACATTAATCAAAAGTTAATACGCATTTTAAGAGACCCTGGCTTCAAAACATGATTAAAATGAGACCGTTTCCATTGGAAGAGAGAGAGAGAGAGAAAAAAAAATAGATTTATTCCATTCCGCTAGATGTCTGTTGGACAAACAAACACAAGTGGAGCTCCTTTCAACAAGAGCACGAGGAAGCAGAGGCAAGGAAATCCCCAAACACACTCCCAGAGCAGACAATTCCACTCATGGAAAAATTAACATAAATTTTTAATTTCCCCTTGGACTCTCCTTTGCAAATAAAGGCGGTAAAGGGATAGAAAATAGAAGAGCAGTGAAAGTGGAATATGCGAGTTTGTACAACAATGTATGTATGGAAAAGATAAAAACGTGATGTGAGATGAGAGAAGGATAAGACATAAGTATGAATAGAGAATTTGAAAGGGGAATGCACAGAATTGAAAAAGATACATAGAGAGAAGAGAAGCTAAATACAAGTAATAATAAGACAAAAATATAATATGGGAAAAGAGAGTGGCTATGGAATAGGAAGAAAGACAAGGGAAAAAATCGAAGTGGAGCAGAGATCAGTAAAGAATAAAGGGAGTGAATTTTCGTTCAAAAAATGTGAATGGACCTATGGAATCCTTGGAAACAGATTATACAGGAGTCCAGAATCAAAGAAGATGGAAGATGTAATCAGAAAACCAACCACGATACACAAGAGGGTCTGCTCACCAAAAACATTATGAGAACACTGCAAACACAGGTGATAATGAATAAATAAAAATAATTATGTATATTTATATATATATATATATATATATATATATATATATATATTGGAGAAAATATACGAGAAATAATGGAAGAATTACTGCCTTAACGTTTCGACCCTTAGGGTCTTGATCACAAAGCATAACACAAAAGTATAACATGGACATTTTATACACATACATGTCACCTCACAGGGTGCCTGGGAAAGGTCGTCGCGCTCGGAACATTTGTCCGTTTGTTTTCATCCACTATCAATAAACTTGTAGCTCTTGCCAAGCATATAAAACCATCTCTTTGGTTGATGTTATTATTAGTATTAATATAGGCTGCTTCTATTGTTTTTCTTAATTTCTTTGTTGAACCTTTATTTACTATAATTGTATTGTCCCAGTTCGGAAGGTGGTCATATGTATCTATGTGTCTTACTATAGAATTAGAAAGCCTGTGGGTTCTTACATCATTTTTGTGTTCATATAATCTTTTTTCTAATCCACGACCTGTTTCCCCAAAATATGAGGATGGGCAATTTTTACAAGGTATTTTATAGACAATACTATTTTCATTCGTATGGTTATTATAATTACGCGTTACCAAATGTCCCACTTTGCTACCTGATGTTCTTGCTATCTTTTCCTGCTTTTAAGAGGACGTTGTCTAGAGTTGAATTAATGCTGGAATTTGGGACTGTGATATATCGTGTTTCTTTGTTGCAATTATTTTTATCTTTGCTCTTCTTATTTATTTCCTTAGCTTTCTTTTTTAGTTTAAGTAGGAGACCTTTGGGATATTTTAATTTGCTGAAAGTTTTTGTAATGTGATCTAGTTCGTCTTCTAAGAATTCTTCACTACAGATGCGAAAAGCCTTGAGGAAGAAGCCAATTATTATACCTGTTTTAGTCCTAATATTGTGTCCTGAATAAAAATGTATATAATCTTCTTTATTAGTGGGTTTGCGGTATACCGAAAACTTTACATTGCTGTTTGTTCTGTGTATGACAGTGTCTAAAAATGGTAATTTTCTGTTGTTCTCTACTTCTGCCGTAAATTGTATGTTACTATTTACATTGTTTAAGCCATGCATGGCTTACCAAAAATCCACAAAACAGGAATTCCCATGCAGGGCTTCTTCAGAAATAACATCGATGAAAAACATTTTACTCCTTATGTAGCCCGAGCCTTGCGGGGAGAAACAAACATTAAAATGGTGTACACACAACTTGCGCAAATTGCTTGTTATTTGTAATTAAAATTGCCAATGGTTTGTTTATTGTAAAAAAAAAAAAAGTAATAAAAAAAATAAACAAACAATTGGCAATTTTAATTACAAGTAACAAGCAATTTGCGCAAATTGTGTGTACACCATTTTAATGTTTGTTTCTCCCCGCAAGGCTCGGGCTATATAAGGAGTAAAATGTTTTTCATCGATGTTATTTCTGAAGAAGCCCTGCTGGGCGAAACGTAAAATATATTGGACTCCCATACTCTGCGTTTGGCCTCTTCCCTACGTAGCATTTGTTGCAATTTTTACAGGGAATTGAATAGATGCATCCTTCTTCCGCCTTTGTAATTCTTTATATGTGTGTTTGTGTGTGTGTGTGTGTGTGTGTGTGTGTGTGTGTGTGTGTGTGTGTGTGTGTGTGTGTGTGTGTGTGTGTGTGTGTGTGTGTGTCTGTGTGTGTGTGTGTGTGTGTATGTATGTCTGTGTGTGTGTGTGTGTGTGTGTGTGTGTGTGTGTGTGTGTGTGTGTGTGTGTGTGTGTGTGTGTGTGTGTGTGTGTGTGTGTGTGTTGTTTGTCAATAGAGGATAAAATATTACATTAGGATGTAATGTCAATGAAGGAAAAAATATCACGATGGGATGCAATTATAATGAAGGACAAAATATCACGGTAGAATGTAATGCCATTGAAGGACAGAATACCATTTTAGGAAGTGATGCCGGACGGAATGTCAATGAAGGACGGGTGACCGGTGTAGGACGCAGTGATGGAGGAGAGCAAGGTATACATGAAAGATCGGATGACCGTGAGAGACCAGATGTCCGTTATGGGGCAAATGTCCATAAGGCACTGAATGTCAGTGAAGGACCAAATGTCAATATAGAGCAAGATGTCGATAAAGAATGAAATTATAATGTAAGGCATGACATTGAAACTCAAAACGAACCAAAAAGAAATAATCACGAGTTTCTTCAAACCATGTACTTTAATACTCGTAGTATTAGAAAAATATTCCAAGAAATCCAGGCGTATGTCAAAAACGAAAATCTCGATATGATAGGAATAAGTGAAACATGGTTAAATGGTGTAGTTTTTAAATCTGAATTTAATATTGAGGAATTTAAACACTTTCATCGGGATAGAAACTATAAGAAAGGTGGGGGTGTTCCGTTGTACGTTACAAGCAATGTCAATGCCTGTGTTTTAGAAAAAGCGAAACATGATGCATATGATAGTTTGTGGAGAGAACTAACCCAAACAAAAGGAAAACAATTTAGGTGTAATATATAGGCCAAAAACGTTATCATTAGTAGATGACCAACTGTTTTTTTCAAAAAGTGTATAGTTTCTACAAGTGGGACTTATTGAAGTGGGTGAATTCATATTTATTGACATTGATTTGATGACCCTTGAACATGGCCATATAGGTAGCAACTTGATCGATTTTTTTGGTCATAAGTATTTATTTCAGCATATAAAAGAGCCCACATGACATGGAAACTTACTCAATCTATTGATCACTAGCCGTGAAAGCATGATAACTAATGTAGAGGTTGGTGAAACTATTGTGTGGTGATCACAACTTAGATTCAAACTGCTTAAAAAATATTAGAATAGATATTTGTGTATCTAAAATACCATATTTCAGTAAAGCTTAGTTCATAAGACTACGCCAGGAGTTTCAGATTGCAGCTTGGGAGGCAAAAGTAAGCGAAAGACCTGTAGATCAGATGTGGGAAATATTTCAAAACATGCTTACTAAAATAATTCATATTTACATCCGGTTTAAGGACAGACGACACTCAAATCAGCCTTATCCAAAAGGATTTGAGAAAGAAACTGAAAAAAGAATTGCTAAAAAGAGACAGGCTTATAAGAAATACAAGTGCTCGGGTGCATCTAATTACTCTCAAAATTATGTAATAATACATAAATATTAAAAAAAAGACAATAAAACCAAATAGACAGTACGAAATGAATATCACTGATAAATTCAAAGTGAATCACAAAAGAATTCTATAGTTACATTAGAAATAAAAAGGTTATTAGGAATCACATTGGTTCACATCTGCTGACGGTCAACTTGGATATTCAAATGAAGGAGTGTGTGATATTTTAAACAACTATTTAACTCAGTATTCGTAAACAAAACACCTTAAAGTGAATTCCAAACTGAAACATATTAAAAGTCTAGGGTGAACTTACTACGGTAAATAAAAAAGAAAATAATGATAATAATAAATAGAATAATATGAATAAAGGTGTATAGAAAAACTCAAAGTTAATAAAACACAAGGGCCTGGCGGTTGACATTCAAGAATATTTAAGGCAATGAAAAATAAAATTGTTGTTCCATTAGAAATTATTTTCAAGAAACCTATCATATCTGGATATGTCCCAAGAGAATGGAAGCTAGCTAACATTACTCCCATAAAAAAAAAGATAAAAGGAAACTATTTAACCACAGGCCTTTAAGTTTGACTTCAATCGTAAGAAAAATGATGGAAACTATCCTCAGAGATGCTATTGAACATCAGTTACATAGTAACTGTTTGATAAATGATAGCCAGCATGGATTCAGACGGAAACGTTCTTGCGTGACTAACTTACTCGAATTTTACTACACAGTTATCTCGAATTATGACAAAAGAAACAATATAGATTTAATATATCTAGACTTTGTAAGAGCTTTTGATACCGTCCCCTACGAAACACTACTTACTATATTAGCTTCACGCGGAATAAGTGGTAGCCTACTAAGTTGGACTAGTAATTGGTTGAACGATCAAAAACAAAGAGTTGTTCTAAATGGCAAAACTTCTAGATGGAAAAATGTCACAAGTGGAGTTCCTCAGGGTTCCGTTCTTTGGGTACTTCTATTCATAGTATATATAAGTGATATAGATCACGGACTAAAATCTATTGTCTCCAAATTTGCTGATGATACGAAATCGTGCGGAGTGGCAAATGATCACTTAAACCAATAAGATATTCAAGAAGATTTAGATTAACTACAGCAATGGTCTGAAAAATGGCTAATGAAATTTAACATAAGTAAATGTAAGGTTATGCACATAGGAAAAATAACAGAAAGCATGATTACAAGTTATTTAGAAATTAGTTAACAAAGGTGGATAGTGAAAAATATCTCGGCGTAATTATCAGTAACGATCTCAAAACATCTAAAATGTTTTTTTGTCTGTCTGATTTTCATTTATTATTAGTTATATGTCAATTTATTATTATTTACTATTTACTTGTTTGTTTATTATTTAACTATACCTATGCATTTATTTATGTATTTTATTTGTTATTTACATTATTATAGTTTTTATTTATTATATATATGATTTTTTTTCGCATCCGACCTAGATATGGATCAAAAGGTCTCCTGTCGGCATGCTCCGCTTTTGTAATCCTTTGTAATCCTTTGTGTATTTCAGCCTCTAAGAAAGCAAATAAACTTTTAGACTGATTGCTCGATCTTTTGAGTTCAAAAGTCCATCACTCATTAACAAGCTATATCAATCGTTAGTTCGTCCACATTTGGAATATGCTGTTTCCGTATGGTTGCCGATTTTCATTAATGACATTGACAGATTGGAAAAAGTACAACGGCGAGCCACAAAACTGATTCCAAATATCATAAATAAATTATACGAAAATCGACTAAAACATAAGAATCTGTTTTCCCTAAAAACAAATGAATAAATAAATTAAATAAATAAATAAATAAATAAATAAATAAATAAATAAACAAATAAATAGATAAATAAATAGATAAATAAATAAATAAATAAATAAATAATAAATAAATAAATAAATAAATAAATAAATAAATAAATAAATAAATAAATAAATAAACAAATAAATAAATAAATAAATAAATAAATAAATAAATAAATAATTTAAATAAATAAATAAATAAATAAATAAATAAATAGATAAATAAATAAATAAATAGATAAATAAATAAATAAATAAATAAAAGCGTAGAATCATAGGTGACTTGTTACAAGTCTTTATGATTCAAAAAGGAACTGACAACATCGAAAATGACAAAATTTTCACACAGAATGAAAATCAGACAAGAAATAATGGTGTCAAACTGTGATTGAGAGAGGAAGATTGACCTAAAGGTGGAGAAAGAAAACATTGGACATCTAACTTTGAATAAAGAGTAGGAAATTTTAATTTAAAGTTCTCAGACTCAGATACCTTAACATAGTGTTATGTTGACCTCTTTTACTCTTTGACTTCGTTTTCTGACTCAAGTGTCCATTGCATCACTCGCTAGGTGATCCTATTACGTCAGCTGAAATTGTTCATATGTTGCTTTAGTCTTAGTGAAATCCCTTATAGCTCCGTGACCATCGCAAGACCAAATTAAATAATCTTGCATAAAAAGAAATATTGAATTCAATTGTCCTCATCTGTAAGTATTACAGGCTGGTGTCTTTTCGGATTCTGAAGGAAGTGTATTTTCTATACCAAATATATAGAATAAGAATCATTATATTAGGTTATCGATGAAGGCCCTTACGTCACAGATCCATGACATAAAGATATATGGTTTTCACAACTTCTTGGAAAATGTCAATCCCTGTCGTAATTTCGCGTGAGAGCAAGTGATTGTCACCGAACTGAAGAGATCAACACATACAAATTATATTATCAATAGCTATGAACATAGCGTCATGGCTTGCTAAACCCTACCATGTAGGTGACGCTTTGTGCAGAATCTTCTTTATTGTTATACGACAGACGGGGGGATAAAATAAAGTACTAATGAGTCAAGAATTCAGTAACTTTTGAGTATGTGTCCATCCTTACAAAACTTAATTCTGGCTGAAACCCGATGATTTCATTCCGTTATGTGAGAAGTCCCTTCGAAACGATTACGTCTCCGTAACTGCAAACAAGTGCTTGGTGTATAAAACAATAAATAAAAGAGAATAATAGAAGAAAATGTAAATAGTAAAATGTAAATAAAGCAAAGATGAGTAAAATAAAGATAAAATAAAGTAAAACAAAATATGCATACATACATTTACCAAAGGCTTTTTCCCCCTTATAAGGGGGGTAGCCCAAAAAGAAAAAGTCATAAAACCCACTCTCACCCATTCTATCCTCAAATACTCCACTACCATCCACCCCCATCCCTCCCTCTTATCTTGACTCGTCCTAGATGACGGGTCATCCCTGCATCTCGCCAACAGGCCTGCATCAGAAGCAGTGTCGCAAGACGCAGCACATCAACAGCAAGGCCGCTTCATTAAATCGGCGACCCCCTCTCCATCCTCTCACAGTATGGTAGAATAAAATTAAGTAAAATACAACAAAGTGTGGAACAAGAAGGACAGGGGGAAATAGAAGAAAGGGTAGTGAGTGGTGGGATGAGGAAACAAAGAAGGTTGTAGAAGAGAAGAAGCGAGCATTCACAGATTGGTTACAAAAGAGGACGGGGGAGTCATATGAGACGTACAAAGAAAAGAAAAGAGAAGTAAAGCAAAAGGTAAAGGAGGCAAAGAGGAGAGCAGATGTGAAATGGGGTAGGAGTATGACAGAAAATTTTGAAAGTAATAAAAAGATGTTTTGGAAAGAAATTAAGAGAGGAAGAGGAGGCGAATCAAGTAGGAAAGAAAAGGTAAAAGGTACAGATGGAGAGATGATAATGGAAGAGATGGCAGTAAGGGGAAGATGGGCAGAATATTTTAGGGAGTTGCTAAATGTGAAGGAGGATAGGGAAGGAAAGATAGCTGCAGTGGGAAATGCGAAGAAAATGAGAGTGATGAGTGAGGAGAATAGAGGAGAAATAGGGAAGGATGAGGTGAAGGCAGTTGTAAAGATGATGAAAGCAGGTAAGGCACCTGGTCTGGATGGATGCCATGCAGAATGTCTGAAAAAGGGAGGTTCAGTGATGGTGGACTGGTTGGTGAGGTTATTTAATATTTGCTGGAGAGAGGGTAGAGTACCGGAGGACTGGAGAAGTGCCTGTATAGTTCCTCTTTACAAGGGAAAAGGGGACAAGTGTGAATGTAGTAGTTTCAGAGGGATTAGCCTGTTAAGTGTACTAGGGAAGGCTTATGGGAGGATCTTAATTGAGAGGATTAGGAGAGGAACAGAAGGAGCAATTGGTGAGGAACAGTGTGGATTTAGGACAGGTAGAGGTTGTGTAGATCAGATCTTTGTGGTAAGACAAATATGTGAGAAAGCTATAGGAAAGGGGAAGGATGTTTTTTGGGCTTTTATGGATCTGGAAAAGGCTTATGATAGGGTAGATAGAAAAGCACTGTGGGAGGTTATGCAGATTTATGGGATAGGAGGAAAGCTTTTGGGAGCTGTCAAGAGTTTTTATGAGAGTAGTAGAGCTTGTGTCAGGATTAGAAATGGAGAGAGTGAGTGGTTTGAAGTAAAGGTGGGACTTCGTCAAGGATGCGTTATGTCGCCCTGGCTGTTCAACTTATACATGGATGGGGTGGTGCGAGAGGTGAATGCTAGGGTAGTGGGTCAGGGATTGGAGATGGTTAAAGAAAATGGAGAAAAGTGGGAGGTGAGCCAGCTGTTGTTTGCGGACGACACTGCGCTTGTGGCAGGGTCAGAGGAGGGATTGAGGAAGCTGGTGGCAGAGTTTGGGAGAGTATGTGATAGAAGAAAGCTAAAGCTAAATGTGGGTAAAAGTAAGGTGATGAGATGTACAAGGGGTGAAAGTGGCAGTAGACTGGAAGTGAACATTAAGGGAGAGCGACTGGAGGAAGTGGATAGTTTTAGATACTTGGGTGCAAGTGTAGCAGAAAAAGGTGGAGTGAAGGTGGAGGTAGAATGTAGATTGAGAGAAGCGAGTAAATGCCTTGGTGGATTAAAGAGTGTAATGAGGAATAGACATTTGGGAATGGATGCGAAGAGGAGACTGTATGAAGGAGTGATTGTGCCAACAGCACTGTATGGGGCAGAAACGTGGAACATAAGAGAAGAAGAGAGAAGGAGTTTGAATGTGTTTGAGATGAGGTGTCTGAGAAGTATGGTGGGGGTTACTAGGCTGGATAGAGTGAGAAATGAGGAGGTGAGGAGAAGAACAGGGGTGAAAAAGGATTTGGGAGATAGGGTTGATGAAAGAATATTAGGATGGTTTGGACACATGGAAAGAATGAGTGAAGAAAGACTAGTAAAAGAGGTATGGAAGGCAGATGTGGAGGGAGTGAACATGAGGGGACGTCCTAGGATGAGGTGGATGGATGGGGTGAAGGGGGCTTTGGGGAAGAGGGGAATGTCTGTTGAGGAAGGAAGGGAGAGGACGGAAGACAGAGGTGAGTGGAGAATGGTTGTATATGGATGATGTTGTGATTGGGGGGTGGGGTAGTATGTGTGAGTAAATTTTGACGCAGCCCGAAGGGATTTCTCCCCGTCCTCTCCTTATATGCAAGGGGGAACGGAGAGGGGGGTCGCCGATTAAATGAAGCGGCCTTGCTGTAGATGTGCTGTGTCTTGCGACACTGCTTCTGACCCAGGGCGGTGGGCAGGGTGCAGGGATGACCCGTCATCCAGGAGGTGCTCAGATGAGAGGGAGGGTGGGAGGGGTGTGGAGTGTATTTAGGGATGAAATGGGTGGGAGTGTTTTTATGCCTTTCCCTTTTTGGCTACCTCCCTTGAAAGAAAGAAAGAAAGAAAACGGAAAGAAAGAATGAAAGAAAGAAAGACAGAAAGAAAGAAAGAAAGAAAGAAAGAAAGAAAGAAAGAAAGAAGAAAGAAAGAAAAAGAAAGAATGAGTGAAAGAAAAAAGAAAAAAGAAAGAAAAAAGAAAGAAAGAATTAAAGAAAGAAAGATAGAAAGAATGAAAGAAAGAAAGAAAGAAAGAAAAAAGAAAGAAAGAAAGCAAGAAAGAAAAAGAAAGAAAGAAAGAAAGAAAGAAAGAAAGAAAGATAGTGTGTTGGTGTGGAGGAGAATTGTATTTTGTTGTTTTGTTATTTATTGTATTATTTATATTATGCTATTATGTATTTATATTATGTAATACAATGTGTTTTGTTTATGTAAGATATCGCAGATGCGATGCGCGCCTTTTGTTTTGGCGCGAATTGGAGAGCGTGGCGTCAGTATCTAAGCAGCCTTGTAAGCAGGCGCACGCAATTGTGATTGTATAAGTTTGTGTGTATCTAAATATAATATTCCACTTTTAATTTTTTTTTGCGCACTCATTAGCCACCCCAATACATTAAATGGTGGCAGCTCAAAAACAATCATTGTGCACGTCTCCACAGACTGAAATTAGAGTACTGCGCGTCCGTTGTGTTCTTTTTCTACCATTTTCCTTTCCACAGGCTACATGATTTGTTAATAGTGAGATACTAGTGTTTTCGCATTGTGAACCAGTGACTTTATTTTACGGAACCATAGCACCAAATACCAGCAACAGACATTGTCAGGACCCTTGGGTACATGCCGCTGTGTGATTTAATTTGGACAACGTTTTCCCCGAGAATCTTTGTGGCCGGCATTCTTTGGACTGATATTGCTGGCTACGTTAGTGGGACGGTCGTCTCAAGTCACTTCGTGCCTTGCAGTTAAATTGCTCCGTGGATGGGGACGGATTCGTGATTGCAGTCTCAAAATTTCCGGTCTAAGGTTCCCCGGCCTTGTGTTTCGCAAGTGTATTGCTCTGTGCCACAGACTTTGGCTACCTTGTTACCAGTTTTGTATCATTTTTGCCTACGGCATACTTGTATTGTCATTTTTTTTTTAGACTTTGTGCATTTATTGTAAATATATACAAAAAAAAATCATCAATCCGGTCGTGTCTTGAACAGCCATTTGTATGACGTCACTCTTTGTTTACCTTTTCAAATGTGATCCCGCATTGAGTTTAGTGTACATTTACGTACGTATTAGTGCATTATACATTTTTTTTACGTAATTTTGCTAATTACGGTCTTCCTATAAATTTTTCTTCATTATTGATACATGTATTGCATTATTTCTGTGTTTCAATGCTTCTGTTTGTGTCAATTATATAATTTTCTTACGTTCGTGTCCCATGTCCATGTGATTTCTCTATATTATTATTATTATTATTATTTTTACATTAATTCATGCTTGTGCTAGTGTGTTGTATTTGCATTAATTATTGCTTGGTGTCAGTGTTTTCGTATGCTCTTACGAAGTGGGTTAAGGTTGTCATCTCCCATCATGTCTAAGTCAAAGAGGCCTTCATTTATCAGTCCACTAAGCTCATCTGAGACAATGGCTCACAAGTTGACGTTGCTCCATCAAAATCCGTCGGTGGTGCAATTTTCTGGTCAAGATCCTCATTATAGGGCGGCTGATTTTATCCGCCAATGTGAGGACGCCATTGTCCAGTCCAATGTTTCGAAGGGGCGTGAAAAGATCTCCTTTGTGAGGTTCCAGATTGTGCCAAATTCTCTAGCATCGGAGTTACTTTCGGCGTCGTGTTTAGATCCTAAATCTCTGGACTATAATTATGACACCTTTGGGTCTAACTTCCTTAAACTTTTTTCAGATACTCCTGGTGGTGGTGCGTTCCATTGGTGCTTCAAACTGGCTGATCCTCTCGTATCCCGACTGGGCATTCTTGATTATAGACAGGCGAAAGCTCAGGCCAGTATCCTTGCTGTTGACGCTTTAGAGTCACTTTCACAGTCTGATTGGGTAGATAATGGCAATATCTCTAGATAGATTTCGTCTTATCATTGAATTTCTGTTCTATACCCTTTTTTTTATCCCCTCTGAGAGAAGAGCAGCATCTTCTCTCATGTATAAGCCTGATGAGACTCTATTGTCTTTTGCGTCACAGCTTTCTCGTAAACTAGGGGAAGTACCGTCTAGTTCCTTGTGTATTAGCAATGCTCATCAACATGGTCATGTCCCTTGTTCTCCTCAGTTCTCTCAGTCTACAGTTCATACTCATAGTTCCCCTTAATCTACAGTTACCCCCCCTCCCCTGTTATGTACCTTTTGTAACAGGTCTGGTCATTCGAGCGCATTTTGTTACCACCGTAGGCGCCAGGTACACAAGTCAAGACTGTCCCCTGTTCGCAGGAGTGTACCTACTGTTTTTTCTAATCTGTCGCATGACCTTTCCAGAGTAGAACCTCCAGGTAGACTCAGTTATTGCCATATCCATGGTCATAGTAAACACTCGACTGATCAATGTTTCAAGGTTTGGAAACTTAGGGATGAGACTTCTCACCAGGCTCTTCAATCCCATTTTCCCTAGCGCGTGTTTCCCAACCCAAAGAGTTGACCAGCAATGTTCGGTCTCAAATAATTCCCTTTGTGGCTGTTGAGTCTTCTTAATTACTTACCTTTCCATTTCTTAATAGGGATACGCCTCTTTCTGTCACTGTAGATACTGGTGCAGAATGTAGTCTCTTAAGTAGAAAAGCTTACTTTGCTCTACGGGAATTGTATAATCTCCCTTTATCTCCTTTTTGTAATAATTTGTATTCTGTGCAAGGTTCTCCCTTGCTTGTTCTTGGATCTGTTTGTCTTCCTTTACAGTTTCCCTAGCATGCTACAGTCTTCAATGTCACTTTTGCTGTTGTCTCTGGCATTGCCCTTAAGTGTGATTGTCTCTTGGGTATTGATGCTCTTACAGCAGATAGCATAGATATTTCTCCTAGTCGCCGTGTAGTGACTTTCTGCAATTTTTATATCTCTGCTTCGGATGGGCCAGTTTATGTTTGTGATTCTCCTGTGCTTGATCATTCCGCACATGTGCCTGTCCCAACTTCTAAGCATTCTACCCCTGTTGCTTATTGTGCTGCTGTTGTTGTAGGAGAGCATCTTATTGAACCTTCAAGTTCTGTTCGAGTTCCAGTGCGCGTCTCAGGTGCCCCGATTGGGTCTGACGTTCTCTCTTTGCCTGACTCTATTCGTATTCGTCGGCTTGCCCTAGAAGGAACTCTTTCCACTATTCGTGAGGATCATGTTACCACAGCGATGGTAACCAATGTCACGGGTGCTCCTATTCCTCTCTTTCTTGGCAGTCACTTAGGCTCCTTTCAGGTGGTACACGTTGCTGCCCGCCTAGCCAGATGGTTCCTCACGATCGAGGAATTCAATCCAACCCTAAAGCATATCCCCGGGCGTGCGAACCATGTTGATGATGCACTTTCACGGAATATCCCTGTTGCTGCTGTTACCTTGATTCATAACTTTTCCCTGCAGGATCTGGCCAAGGCTCAGCGTGAAGACCCTGTTTGGTCTGCTGCCATTTATGCTTAGGAGTCTGGTGATGATTCCACCTTACCAGCTTTACCAGTACCTCTGTACCAATTTTCACTGCAGGACGAGGTTCTCATTCGTAATGTGGAAGTGTTTGAGCAGGATGTGGCACAGCTAGTGATCCCTGAGTCTCTAGTTCCCGTTGTTTTGTCCCTTGCTCATTATGCTCCTCAGGCTGGTCACCCAGGTCGTGACAAAACTCTGGCTATGGCGCGGAAGAAGTATTATTGGCCTAAAATGCGACTAGACATTACCTCTCATGTAGCCCGGTGTAGTTCTTGTGCCCAGAACAAAGGTTCTACGAGCACTGCTCCCATCTTAGAGTACCCTACTCCTTCTCGCCCTTTTCAGACTGTGGCTATAGACCTTTTGCAACTGCCTCGTAGCACGCAGGGCTCTGTATATGTCCTTGTGTGCGTGGATCACTTTAGTCGTTTTGTGGTCTTAGCTCCCTTACGTAACAAATCTGCACCAGTTGTAGCACATGCTTTAGTTTCCCATGTGTTGTGTCCATACACCACTCCTTCGGTGCTCCTTAGTGATAATGGGACTGAATTTAGGAACGAGGTTTTGGCAGGTATTTGTGAACGTTATGATATCAAACAGACATTCGTGACTGCTTATCATCCAGCGTCCAATGGTCTTGTGGAGAGGACGAACAGGAAAATTTAGAGATCCTACGTCACCTTGCTAGTAATTTTCATGAGTCTTGGGAGGATTGGCTTCCCCATGTTAGTGCTTGTATCAATAGCACCATAATGTTTCCACGGACAAAACGCCTCA
>NC_134817.1:43624409-43639409 GCF_046742065.1 Oratosquilla oratoria
GCTTGTCCACGTTGATGTGGTTGTAAGAGGCTGGTAGATGACTAATGAATTGAACGTTTCCGAAGAGATTGGTGAGTACATCAATTTGTAAGACTACGGCTACAAGTGTACGGGTACACCAATCTACCGTGCACGCAACCACAACCACCCAGTGCACAACCACAACCACGCAGAGTACAACCAAAACCACGCACTACACAACCACAACCACCCGTATGCTAATTCCAAGGGGTCTACAACCACTACGAGCAACGACTACGAGTGAACGAGGGACGACGAAGCAGTGAACAAGGACTGACAAAGAAGACAAAGTTGACCTACGTGAGGTTCATACCTCGAATGTCAATATTTCAAAATTCACAGGTGATGAAAACACCTTAGGTGTAAATAGGATTCGCAGTTTGACTGACACATTAATCATTAGTAAAAACATTACAGATGAAAAAAGGAAAATATAAGTTTTAAAATGTAATGTAGATCCTCAGAAGGACAGAGCTAGGCTTAAAATAAATTTCCAGCAAATAGAAGATATCAACCAAGATGAAGCTTTTAAGAAGGCATTCATTAAAAATTTTGTGTTAAAGTGTGATCAGAATCCTATCAAGTCTTTGGTTAGAATGATAAAAAATTAAAACAATTTAATCAGACACAGAATATTTAGCAAAACTAGACAGATGGTCTAAGGACATGAATTCTATATTGAAAGATTCGATAGAAAGATCTAGTGATAAAATGAAAATTTCTCAGATAATTAAATTAATCACCTTCGCCTTGTTAGCAAACAGCTCTGACGAATTAACGGCAGAAAAGCTGTATAAAGATCTCAAGACAATTATGAATTTAGGGAAAGTAGATTATCTTCTTCAAGGGAATAGTGAATCAAAAGCAATTGGTTAATATGTGATAACAGTGGAACAACAAAAAGAAACCAGGAACTCTAGAAGTGATTATAAAAATAGAAGATATGAACATAGAGTTAGAAACACTTCAAGAAATGCTAGAACAAAAGGTTATAATTGTAATACTTAGGGGCATAAAGCACAAGACTGTTATTATGGAACTATTTGTAGAAATTACATATATAAGGGTCATGATGAATATCATTGTAGAAACCCACTTTTCTGCATGTATCATAAAAGGATTGGACGTAGAACACATGAATATAGAAATTTTCGTATGCATCCCGAAACAACAGGAAAAACCCCAGACACACAAAAAAAAAAAAAAAAAACTACAGAGCTACCCATAGAAATACACACAGACAGTATTGTGTTAGGATAAGAGTGATAGAAGAGTGAAAGAAAACTCCAACATCATAGATATATGTAAAATGACTATAACAATTGGAAGGACTTCTGTAGGACCTCTCATTGCTGGTAGAGTATTCAATAAACCTATTCAAATATTTATTGATGGAGGATCTGTAGTTAATGTTATAACTAGTAGTTTTTAACCAATCGAAAGCAGGAGTGAAAATCTTGGAACCAATCCATTACTCATCGCAAGGGATACCTGGAAATCAGTTAAAAACATTAGGTAAGGTTGAATTAGAAGTAATCTTATATACAAATGAACATTTGCACATTCCAGTGATAGTTGTAGAAGAATCTGTTTTTCAAGGAGATTTACTGATAGGATTTGCAACTATGAGAAAATATAACATAGTCATATGTCCTGCTGACTTAGGGATCTTAGTGAAATCACAGTTAATCCCATTTTTAAATCAACCAGACTTAAAGCCAGTGACAGGAATCAAAGAATACCTAGAAATAGATAGGAAAGATAACAATTATATTTTAGATAACGAGACCGAGCGGTCCAGACCAACAAAAATTAAAGTCACATATAATGAACCCAACTCATATGTTCGAGAAATCCCAGAAACTACTAATTCATCAACTACAGATGAAGCCGTGCTAATTGTGGACGTTGGCGTAATAAAGTTGACATTATTACACCCCAGAGCAATTAAAAGGTTAGAAGTGCAATAGAAAGGAATCACTGTAGACTCTGAAATTTTAACCATCCCAGAATCAATTAGATTAAAAGGTTTGAAATTGGATTCAGTGATTTTTAAGTCAAAAAAGAACACGGTAGAAATATTAGTGATCAGTACTTTGAATAAAAACATAGTCTTAAGGAAAAGTACACAAACAGGATGTTTTCAAGTTTGTACAAAACCCATTAAGATTTTAAGTGAGAGTACTAAAGAGGTGGAATTACCAATTTCATCAATCTGTTCAATTCAGGAAAAAACAGTTGCGAAAGAAATACAAGAATCAGCTAGAACCACTATTTGTCCTGAGCTGGATGAAAGCTTAGTTACTTTGCTCTCGAAACACAATAAAGCAATTGCTTTGCCGGGGGACGCCTTAGGCATAACATTTGTTTTAAAACATCAGATCAAATTAAAACCAGGGACTCAACCTATCTACATATCTGCCTATAAAATACCACATTCTAAACTAGCCATTTTAGAAAAACTGACTACTGAAATGTTATCGCAGGATATTATTGAACAGAGTAAAAGTAATGGGAACTTCCCTCTCATTCTAGTGCTAAAATCAGATGATACTATGGGTCCAGTTATTGATTATAGGGAATTGAATAAGCATACCATACGTGACCAATTACTATTACCAATGATAGTGGAAATTCTTAGAAGTTTGGGAACTGAGAATAGGTATTTTAGCACAATAGACATCAAATCTGCTTTTTGGCAAGTATTGTTGCATGAAGGCTCACGAGAATTCACTGCATTTTCTACTTTAATGGGACACTATGAGTTCAAACGAATGCCCTTTGGATCATGTAATAGTCTATTAACTTACATGAGATTAATAAATACAGTTCTAGATGGGTTGTTAGGAAACACTGCCAGTGTATTTTTATATGATATTTTAATAGTTTCCCAAACGGTGGCTGAGCACATTAAGAAATTAGATTTGATATCCTCAAGAAGCAGGATTGAAAATAAAACTAGAAAAAAATGTAAGTTTTTGCAGGACAGTGTTATTTATTTGGTACATAAGATAGACAGACATGGATTTAGTACAGTAAATTAAAAGGTTGAAGCAGTAAAGAATTTTCCAGTTCCAAACAGTGTAGAAAAAAATCGAAGTTTCTTAGGATTGACAGGTTATTATAGGAAATTTATTCAAGGATATGCGGACATAGCTAATCCATTAAGTTCCATTTAGAGGAAAGGCTCAAAGTTCATGTGGAGACCTGCCCAACAGCAAGCTTTTGACAAGTTGAAAGATAAACTTACGAGTTCTCCAGTTTTAATATTTCCAGACTCTGATAAAGAGTTCCTTCCTTGCATCTGACATAGGGATAGGAGGCATACTGATGCAAGAGATAAATGGAACTTTGAAACCAATAGTTTACACATCTAGACTTTTTAATATTGCAGAGAGAAACTACTCTATAACAGAAAGAGAAACTTTAGCAGTGATATGTTCATCAGAAAGTTCTAGAGATGTGATACTGGGATATCCAATCCGAGTGTGGACTGATCATACAGCTATTCAGAACTTCTTTACGCATACGAATCTTAGGGGCAGACAAGCAAGATGGTTTTCTATACATCAGTGCTATGAAGTTAGGTTTGAATATATTCCGGGTAGAAAGAATGTTGCAGTAAATGCACTTTCTAGAAACATTAGCCAACCAACGACAAGGTTGATCAATTTTGTTTGTAGTATGTATAAGCTAGTAACCTTAGATAAGTAAATGCTAATAAGGGAACAGAGAGATGATATGGCATGCGACTCATTAGCATAGTATTTGATGAACCCAAGAGGAAATCCTCCAAAACTACCAAAACGGTATAAGATAGAGGAAAATAATTTGAGTAATGGACTTTTGTATAGAAAACAGTTGTAGGTGGGAAAGATATTTCTAGAGGGGTCAGTGAATCAGTTAGTAATACCCCAGACACTTGTAAAAGAGATATTGAAGTTACTTCATGAGAGTGATTGTAGGAAAGGAAATCCAGGAAAGGATAAAACTTATAGACAAACACAACTTAAATACTTTTGGCAAGGTATGAAGAAAGGTATATATGATTATATTGAAATTTGTTTGAAATGTGCTATGGTGAAAGGAAGTGCACCAAAAACTGCTCCTATGTTATCATATCCCATTTCGCAGAAACCTTGGGAAAGAGTTCACATAGATATATTGGAGTTACCTATGTCTGAAAATTAATATAAATATGTATATGTTGCCATTGATTATTTGTCAATATTTTATATTTTACAGCCCATTCTAAATAAGAAAGCTGAAACAATTGCTTCAGTAATTTGTGATCAGATAATCTGTAACTTCACTACACCTAAGATCTTAGTTTCAGACAATGGAACTGATTTTAATAACAAAATCGTAGAAGAATTATGTAGATTATTTAAGATCCAGAAGATCAACATTTTAGTGAATCATCCTCAGAGTAATGGAGTTGTAGAGAGGTTAAATAAGAAAATCCTTACATGTCTTTGAGGTATGATTCGTCACAGTATAACTTGGGATATTTGGATTCCTTGTGTTATATCTACTCTGAACAAACAAATTAACATGGCAACAGGTGAAACACCACATTTTATTATTTTTGGGATGACAAAATTATTTCATACGAAATCTTGGTTGTAGAACAGAAATCTGTGTATAATATAGGTGATTACATCTCAAATAGAATACATACATTTGAAACTACACACCAAAGAGTTAGAGAACATATGCAAGAGTGTACACAAGAGATGAAAAAGCAACAACACAAAATAGAAGATAAAATAGTTAAAAATAGGAGATTTAGTCATGGTCAAACTATATTCACCCTATAATAAAATTTCTCCGAGATATTCAGGTCCATATAGGATAATTTATTTTGCAAGTGGAAATAAATACATCTTATATTGAGAAACTAAGGAAGTATCAATTAACCATTTTGATGATATAAAGAAGGCTAGGATACAATTTGGTGAGGAGGATATATGTGAAAATTAGTTTTAAAGAAACATATCCAGAAGTGTATAGGGAGTATGTTGATGAAATATTTTGTGAATTGAATATCAATCCAAATATGTTTCAAAGATAGTATTCATATTGTTGAGATGTATGGTGCTTGATTGTGATGGGAGACCTGAACTACTGGAACCTTGTTGTCCGTTAGTTGTACCACCTGGATCCCTGGTCAGACGTGAAGACCTGGAGTCTTGGTCAGTCATGAAGACTCGGACACTCGCCAATACATAGGGACAATGCCAATAAGTATTGAACTATTTTCTTTTGTGAAACATTGAAAATTCTTATGTAGCGTGTGTGGCCTAGACAAAAAATTAATTAAGTGTGTGTGAAACAAATATGAAATTATGAAGAGACCCTTTACTATGCTGTGCATATAACTGTTGTGACATCTCATTAACACACGGTTCATCTTTGAAAAGATGAAATTTTTTCCCATTGAAATCTAATGTTGCTATACTTAATTAAATTCATAATCAGAAGGAGAAAGACACTGAATACTAATTTCTCCTGTGTCTTTTTGTTGTTTCTGACATTTAATGCTGTTGAACATATATCTGCTTGAAATGTTTTCTTTTTATGCTACTTACATTTATGCATTTTGGAAGGGTTACTTAATTCTTTGTTTATGTGTGGGATATGTTTTAATGATACCATCCATTTTGCCAGTTTATACAAAAATAGTTTAAATATTTAACTTGTTGTATACGATATTTTCCAAACGTATGTTTCAACGAGCCCTATAAGAAGGTAGTAGAAAGTGATTGGTAGGGACGACGAATGGTAGCTGCTGAGCCCTGTAAGAAGCTGGTAGATAAAGGTAGACAAGTAAGGTCTTGCTGTTAATGTACTGTGTCTTGCGACACTGCCTCTGACCTAGGGCAGTGGACAAGGTGCAGAGATAAATTGTCATCCAAGAGGTGCTAAGATAAGAGTGAGGGTGGAGGGTGAAGGGGGGTGGAGTGTACTTAGGGATGGAATGTATGGGAATGGTTTTATGTCTTTTTTTTTTGGCTACCTCCCTTGTAAGGGGAAAAAAACCTTGGTATATGTATGTATGTATGTAGTAATTGGTTGAATGATCGAAAACAGAGAGTTGTTTTAAATGGAAAAAACTTCTGGATGGAAAAATGATACGAGTAGAGTTCCTCAGGGTTCCTTTTTTGGGCCACTTCTATTCATAGTATATATAAATGATATAGACCATGTACTAAAATATATTGTTTCCAAATTTGCTGATGATACAAAACTGTGCGGAATGGCAAATGATCACTTGAACCAATTAGATATTTAAGAAGATTTAGATAAATTACAGCAATGGTCTAAAAAGTGGCTAATGAAATTTAACACAAGTAAATGCAAGGTAATGCACATAGGTAAGAATAACCGTAAGTACGATTATAAGTTATTTGGAAATTAGTTAACAAAAGTGGATAGTGAAAAGGATCTCGGCGCAATTATCAGTAACGATCTCAAATCATCTAAGCAGTGTATTGCAGCCTCTGAGAAAGCAAATACGATTCTTGGACTGATTGCGCGATCTTTTGACTTCACAAGTACATCATTCATTGACAAGCTATATAAATCATTAGTTCGTCCACATTTGGAATATGCTGTCCCACCACTGCCCACCAGAATGTAGAATGTGTACATTGGAATTGGTGGTTGTCTTTAATGCTCCAATAGAAGATATATCCTCATCTAACTATTACATGTACGGCAAAGCCCTCAGTAAAGCTCGGAGGATTGCCAGACAAATATTATACAAAATATTTACAAAGGTTACCATATGCAAAATATTTGGACGTTGGGTCGTGTCGGTTGAGACGACGGCTGATCGGTTGCAGGTGGCTTACCCGAGAGACACTGCTGGGCTATTCTTCTTGATTTGAGCGCCTAGAATCTATATGTGTGCATGGGTGTGCACGCCAGTCATCGAAAGTGTTGCATACGTTGAATATAACACACCCAACTCCCCACCCACGAGAATAGGAGTAACGACTCGCAGCGCAGCGGTGCTGAAATTATTTCAGCCCTGGGCGGGATTCGAACACGGACTACCATATAGACGGCCGGGAACTCTAGACAGCGTCATTGAGTCACACGCGCGCGTGTATTTGTGTGTGTTGTGTGTGTTGTGTGTGTGTGTGTGTGTGTGTGTGTGTGTGTGTGTGTGTGTGTGTGTGTGTGTGTGTGTGTGTGTGTGTGTGTGTGTGTGTGTGTGTGTGTGTGTGTGTGTGTGTGTGTGTGTGTGTGTGTGTGTGTGTGTGTGTGTGTGCGCGTGTGTGTTTATCTAATTATATTATATGGAAAGGGAGCTATGGTCGTAATGACCCATCTTCGTATCTTTCAGCATCAAGTTTGTCCTTAGATTGTTGTATAGTATATGTACACACTGTTCTATGTGGGAAGCTATTGTTTTTCAGATATGTTCTATAACTATCCTTTTTGAGTTTCTTTTCATGTCCTCTTGTTTTTCTCTTGTCCCACTTTGATAAATAATCTCTAGGACTTCCATCCCTTTCATAATTATGTAAATAGTCAGTAGATCTCGTCTTTCTTTTCTTTATTCCAGTGTTGGTAGTTCCAATTTGGACAATCTTGGTTCGTATGACAATTTGGAGAGTGTTGGTGTAATTTTTGTCGTTGCTCTTTGTATTCTTTCTAATTTCTTTATATTCTTTTTAGTACTGTGTCCATATTGTCGCAGCATCCTCCAATCTTGGTCTTCTCAGTGTAACTAATATTTTCTTTAAAATTTCTTCATCCAAGTAATGAAAAGCCACTTTCATTGACCTTAGTAAATTGAAGCTTTCTCCGATTACAAAGGATTACAAAGACGGAGCATGCCGACAGGAGACCTTTTGGTCCATATCTAGGTCGGATGCGAAAAAAATCATAATAATAATAAAATAATAAATAAAAACTATAATAATGTAAATAACAAATAAAATACATAAATAAATGAATGGTATGCTTGTCTGGTGACATGTCTTTGCTGATAATTACTCCCAGGTTCCTTTCCGATCTTCCTTTTATTGGCTTCCTCTGTTCCAGTTTTGTATTGCCCCGATATTCTATTTTTACTTTTTCCAAACACCATTATACGATATTTCTTGATGTTAAAGTTCACTTTTCACTTTTGTGTGTATGTGTGTGTGTGTGTGTGTGTGTGTGTGTGTGTGTGTGTGTGTGTGTGTGTGTGTGTGTGTGTGTGTGTGTGTGTGTGTGTGTGTGTGTGTGTGTGTGTGTGTGTGTGTGTATGTGTGTGTGTATGTGTGTGTGTGTGTGTGTGTCTGTGTGTGTGTGTGTGTGTGTGTGTGCGTGCGTGTGTGTGTGTGTGTTTGTGTGTGTGTGTGTGTGTGTGTGTGTGTGTGTGTGTGTGTGTGTGTGTGTGTGTGTGTGTGTGTGTGTGTGTGTGTGTGTGTGTGTGTGTGTGTGTGTGTGAGTGTGTGTGTGTATGTGTGTATCTTTAGCGCACAGATTGAAAACCCCTAAATGTAAAATAGTGAGTCAGAATCTGAAAACATTATCATATAAAAACTATATATTTTTCTTGTTTTAAGTGACAGACTGCAATGCGTTAGTCAATGAGCTTTTACAGTTTTAACAACTTTGCTCTCATATGAGTGCTACCGAGTAACAGAATGAAACAAAAGATAGCACCTGATACAGAAGGGATAAACTGACTAAGTCAATGATCCCTTTATTACCCAAGGATATGCCATAGAGTTAGGAAATTTTGTAACAAGCAGAAACAAGGAAAAAATTCTATCAAGGACGGAAAAGCTGATAACAAGCAAGTGAATCTGACAGGATGATTGCACAAAGGGGAGGGAAATAAAACTGAACTGGACCGCAAGTTGTGTATTGCGTAGGTTAGGATAGACTCTACCAGAATCACAGGATTATTTTCGGAAAGGAAGTGGTATAGTGTAGCTAATATACACCTGTTCAATGATTAATCATCAAAGAAACGCTTTGAATATCGGTACCACGTTTTCGTAGACTTCAAAAAGTGTTTGGTCGTATTTTGTATAAGGGCATTTAGTACCACGAGAAAGTTCAACATCAAAGAAGACATTATGGAAAACATCTGAGTGCTATACCAACAAGCAAATAATACCATGGTATTCAAAACCCAAGTTTGTATCCATATATTAACCCTATAACTTTATAACCCTATAACGATATGTCACATGTCTGACACATGATCCACATACATGCAAGGAGTCGACATGCACTGGCGCCTTCTAATATCTCCAATCTTGCTGACCTCTAACATTCTCAAATCGTAAAAAACTGACTCAAACATACGACACACATCACGCCACACCCCAAAGGAAAGTTACCGAAATAAGTACATATTGTTGCGATACACATATAAACCTACCAATCTACGCAATCATAACTATAAACATTACATCACTCCAAATCACATTTACTAATAGTAACTAGATCCATTATACTACAACTAATTGACAAATATTACTGTACAGAGAAAAGTTATTAGAAAATGCTGATGTAGCCGTTTCTGTGTATCTAACTCAGCGATTTTAGCACCAAGGGGACTCTCCCTTCGAAAAAACATCTGGGGATTCTCCCCATAGGGGAATACATCCCCATTCTGTAAATACCTCTTCGCTTCAATAAATAAAAAAAATCCGAAGAGGTTTTATCTTTCCATGCGCCAACCTACCGTATAGCCTTCAAAGTCTACATATGGTACACAGCGGTGGTGGTAGACGCTATCCCTCTCTATACCTCCGAAGAGAGACCGTTCGTTCTCGACTATCCACGCCCACCTATGTAGACTTCAAAGACTAAATCTGTTGAGTAGCGGTAGAGGCAGACGATATCCCTCCGTACGCCTCTGAGGAGAGACAGCCCGTCCACGACTACCCAAGCCCACCTGTGTAGTATTCAAATTCTATATCTGGCACCAGGTGATGGACCTCAACACCTCCGAAGAGAGACTTCCCGTCCATTTTAAAATCTACATCTGGTGCGCAGTGGTGGTTGCAGACGTTATCCCTCCCTACGCCTCCGAGAACAGGCTATAGCGGTTGTGGCTGGGCCACAAATGTGGCCACCTGCCGTGGATATACTACTAAACTGGCTTCTCAAATGCATTTGCATGAAATTACAAGATGTCTATATATTGGTGAGATGACTTACAGGTGAACATTATTTCGGAGCAAGAACGCACGCTAAGCATTACATATAAATGTTCAAAGAATATGTAGACAAGAGGTAACTATTGGCTAGATAATCCCCATCCCCTCCAATGACGAGGAAGGAGGAACGATACGAATTTTGTTTGTTTCATATTGGTGAGTGAACTATACCTTCTTGCTGGAAAAGGTAGTCACTGTTGTATTCGAAGGAGAAAAGAAGGCCTCGTAAAACATCGTTGGTGAAGCGTTGGAAAGGTTGAGCAGCGTTTTTCAATCCACAGGGCATCTGGGCACATTTAAACAGTCCAAAAGGTGGGATTACGGCAAGCTTCGGGATGTTCCCTGCGTGGAAGGGGAGCTGGTAAAATGCATCCATGAAGTCGATCCTAGAGAGGTTGCTGTAGCCTAAGAGTTAAGAGAAGAGCTTCTGGGCACTAAGCCTACGCATCATTCACTCAGGGCAGCCTTCCCAGCGCGCAACCTCAGCAAACGCGTAGCGAGGCATTATCGCGCGCCCACTCCGTAAATAATACTACTTACAATTTTATTTCTTCCTTACTTCTATAACAAAGCAACGCGACTCCATCGGGTCACGAGGGACCCAGGCTCAGCAAGACCCTGTACGACGCTACTTCAGTCAGAACGCATAGGACCCCTAGGCTAATGAGACTGGTATCAGCAGTATTGAAGTATCTCCACACACACCATTCACAACAGACCTCGTCAGTCATCGTAAGTACCAAATAACGCACATCTACTAATTTCTTTTTATTCATTCTAGCTCTTCACGTACGGAGCCCGACGAGAACCGACCCTCCACCCCACTCCACCGACGTGACCCATGGGAAGAACCAGGAACTTTGCGTTGGCGGACATGAGAGGCTGGCCACAAGCCTACCCAACTCCGCACATCTACCCCTCTCCACCGCCGTGACCGACGACGAGTACAAGGAACTTTGCGTCAGTTCAAGATGGCCATTATGATATCAGCCACGAGCTATAGCAAACTCCGCCCGCCCACCCAGTCCCTTCGCCTGGACCAAAACAAGCGGCCATCGTGCTGACCTCAGCACATCTGCAATGCAACAAGGCTCAAGTAATCGACATCGTCAGTCTCAGACTCCCCGGTAGTGTATCTGTACTTCTCAGCAACACTAGCCTTCATTACGTAAAGTATCAAAACAGCTTTTTTACACATAATCGTACTCCTAAGATATCCAGCGACTAATAGATACTGTAGGTATATTTACACATATATACTTGTAAGTAAATATATTCATAGGTATACACAAATATATCAATAGAAATTTACAAACAAATGTACAGTATATAACAAGTAAACTTTACAAACATCGAATGCATAAATAAAGACATAGATCAATAATCAAAACAACAAGTGCATACACATATATAAAAACAGTTAATAACTGAAGCAGTAATCAAAAGTCAACAAACACAAACGTAAAGTAATAAATACTTACATAAGTGAATTCAAATCCAACATTCCGTTTCCACATTGATCTACATATATCAACATAAGTAACTGCACATATCAGCTAATAGTATACAAACAAATAAACAAGAACTATAGAGAAGACCTCAAAGAGCATAACTCAATCATTCGATACATAAGACAAAGCATAATGTATATGTATCAATTCTCATAAATATATAAATCAATAAATACATACCAAACATCTCCCAGTGCATTTTACACAATATATAAGCAATATATTTTCTCTACTGCATTCTATCAAAGATAATACACCTCTAAAGTACAAATCATAATACTAAGACACAGTAACAATAGTATCAACCCTGCTATCATGTATTTATAGATACTCAATATACTTACATTAACACATATATAACAGCCCAATATTGTATTCACTTTAAACTACTTCAGACGATCATATCCAACAATATGAACATGTCAGCACCTTCCACCCACACATGAAACCCCCCCATTCCAAGGCAGATAGCCAGCTACCATAAGCCAGTACATGGTAAAATAAAAGAATAAAACACCAAGGAAAGCACAAGTTCAAAACCCCACAATGAACAAACCAACACATAAAGAAGAAATTATGCATTGTCACTAAATATTCATATCACAAAACACAAGACGCTGCACTTCTCAAAAGATGAACATGGTACTACCAATACTTTACTTACCAAACCTATTCCATCTATAAAAATCTTCTTTACCATATTTCAGATCGTGGCGACCCAGGAATAATACATGCATTCACAAATACCAATATAATATATAACGTTATATAAATAATCATATAAACAATCACAATTCAATAATATCAACCTCAAAACTACATAAACTCTATTCACTGCCAACACAATACAATCATCTCCAATATACATTACATTAAAATCAAAGTTTTAGATTTACAAACCTCCATGGATTTCAGCTGATCATATAAAGTACTCTCACCTTACCGATTCATCTCTGGCACGAAATAACTCTATTAAGCGCAACCAACATACAGAATGACTTCACACAAAATTAAAGATGGAAACATTCTCAAGATAAAACAACAAATATCATATTCAATCACCTAACTCTAGTATTTATAAACAAAATACTTCCATGTTAAACATACATTGTTGTAAATTTGAAGTCAACTACATTAAACCTAACACGAAACTCACATATTTCAATAATCGAAATACAAGAGGATAGGAACAGCAGATTACCTTATAATCAGGACAATTTCCAACAGAGTATAGCCAATAATTATTCAAAATGATACTTCGACATGACGTGCACGAAACAAATATAATCAACATTGATTTATCACATAGTAGAACGAAAGAATATACAAACAAAATTATGTCCCACCAATTAATCAATACAAATATATGATAACAAAGAAACCAATAAATTTTGTGCAACATTAGGATAGATGTTAGATATTTCTCACAAAGAGAGCAACAACAACAAAATTCTAGATACATATTCTTACGTACATAATTGAATAGGCCAGTTCACCGGAAATAATTCCACTATAGTCCTACCTGGACATAATGCACGATATGAAAATTGCTATCACACTCACACACTAATATTTATGTGTCCCATACATTAAAGTGTGATTAAGTATCTGAAATCTCACGGAAAAGAGGCTGACAGTGAAGTGTAGAAAACTGAGTGTAAAGTTCTACTTAGAACAGAAAAAAATAGTCCTCCATTTACGGAATAATGTCAAGATTTTTATATCTTAGATATGTTACATTAAACATACTCTCAAATAACTTCACTCAGACAAACTAATAAATATTGATTTTTAGGGTGTCTTGCGTCTTGCATTGATGAAGCTATGGTACCCAGTGAAAGCACTACCTGATTCTCATTTAGACTACAGTGGGAGCGGAATTATACATCTCATTGAAAAGAGGTCCCGAACTACACTGGCAGACATAATTCCATAAATATTCATTAAAAGGAGAATAGATACTGACATTCAAAGTGATACAGATTTTTTGTGCAGAGACACACATTTACCATAGCTTACTGAATGCACGAATGATATGATAATATACGTAAACCCCCTTCCTTTACTATAACTTATTCAAGCCAAAAATGTTTTTTACAAGTCAATGTCTCCCACTAGAGACCTAACACATTGCAATTGTATGTTTATTATGTCAATCACCCCGCCATCTCAACCTTGACCCGAGGAACGAGAATGCATCCCATAGAGGTCGGGGAGGTAATGTATCCATATACTAACCCTATAACCATATATACGATATGTCACATGCCTAACACGTGATCCACATACATGCAGGAAGGTGTCGACAGGCACTGGCCCCTTCTAATACCTCCAAACTTGCTGACCTCTAACGTTCCCAAATCGTAAACGCCTGACTCAAACATACGACACACATCACGCCACAGACCAACTAAAAGTTACCGAAACAAGTACATTATTGTCGAGAGACGCATACAAACCTCTCCTTATACCTACCAATCTACACAATCATAACCATCAACCATACATCACGCCAAAACACATTTACTAATAGTAACTATATCCATTACACTACAACTAATTGACAAATATTATTATAGAACGACAAAATTATTAGAGAATAGACAACTTTACGAAGAGGTACTGATGCCACTGTTTCTGTGTACTTAACCCCACGGTTATAGCACCAAGGAGATTCTCCCTAAGAGGGATCATCTGCGGACTCTTCCCATAGAGTATTACATCCCTACTCTGAAAGTACCTCTTCGCTTCAATGAATCAAGAAAGCCCGAAGAGGCTTTATCTTTCCCTGCGTCACCCTAAAATGTAGCCTTCAAAGACTCTGTGTTATAGAACATCTCAGATGGATTCTGCCAGAGATACCTGTTTTCACTAGATCTATTTAATATCTTATTAGAAGACATCATAAAGAGAATTTTTTTTTAAGATTGACCTTACACCAATCTCTATTTGTTACTTGTGCTTTACCAACGACATCGAACTCTTGGATGGCGAAAGCCAATAACTACAAAACGTCGCAGACTTACAAAAATTAACAATAATCAAGTTAATGAGTTTGACTAGTCTCGTCATTCATTACAAAATTGTTTTCTGAAGGATTTATTGTGCTTTTTAGTGATAAGAGAAATTAAGACTAATTCAGGAATACTTCAATTCAAGAATGTCTTTAAGTATCTATTTTTCATTTTTTTCCTAATGTATGTTTTTTATGTGTGTTTTATCTATTGATCCTTTACTTGGTGTTTATCTGTTTATTCGTTCATATGTTAATCTACTCACTTATCTATTTA
>NC_134817.1:43644409-43664409 GCF_046742065.1 Oratosquilla oratoria
CACACACACACACACACACACACACACACACACACACACACACACACACACACACACACACACACATCCAGCCCCACCTAATAGCATGGCTGGCAGATTTCCTCATCGGACGACAGCAGGCGGTCAGGTACCAGGGGTCAACTTCCCCCCTCCTCCCCTGACCTGTGGGGTCCACCAGGGTACCAAGATGGGTCCCTTATGCTTCCTCATCCTTATTAATGACGCCCTCATGGAAACTCCTCACAGATGGAAATATGTAGATGACAGCACCGTAGGCATCACCATCAACACCAGGCGGCCTGATTACGCACCCCTACAAAGCAGCTTGAACGAGCTCATGACGTGGACGGAAGACAACAACGTCACATTCAACACCAACAAGACCGTAGTGATGCACTTTTGTACCTCCGCACAGGCGGTGGCTCCTCCACAACTTTCATTGGGCCCCCACCTCCTCCAACAGGTCCAATCCACCAAGATCTTGGGCATCACACTCGATGATCAGTTAAATTGGAACCAACATGTCACCAACATAGTCAGGACACCGTCTTACAAACTGTATATGCTGAGCAGGTTAAAATCATTAGGAACACCTACATCTGAGCTACAGGAGGTCTACAAAACTTTCATACTCCCCATCCTCATGTATGCCTCACCAGCCTGGTCCAGCTCACTCACCCTCACACAGAGACAAAAGTTGGAGAGGGTACAAAAGAGAGCGTGCAGGATCATCCTGGGCGTGGAGTACAGCGGTTACGACCACGCTCTTACCACCCTTATTCTATCTAGAGTGTCACAACGGCACGGTAAGGCACTGAAGAAATTTGGGGAAAGCCTGCTTTCCCACCCTAGACACCGTCACTTCCTCCCAACCGATGCTCCACCAACTCGCCACGCCACTAGACACAGAAATAGGCTCGTACCAATCAAAGCGCCAAGGACTGACTGCTACAAAAAACAGTGCTATCCCATCCATTGTGCACATAATCAACTCTATGTAAACTTGTACCCTGTATATACTCTAAGTTTTATATTTTTAATCAGCTTTTGTAATGTATTATTGTCAGTGTACTACTGCAATCGAAATAAACCTTTTATTATTATTATTATTATTTTATTATTACACACACACACACACACACACACACACACACACACACACACACACACACACACACACACACACAAACCCCCACACACATATGCATACACGCATACACTCGAGTATATGCACATACACACATACATACACGCACAAGGCGCACACACACACACACACACACACACACACACATACACACACACACACGCACACACACACATACACACACACACGCACACACACACACACACCGGCTCGGTGGCGGATTGGTAAAGCACTGGCCTCTCAAGCCAGAGAACCGGGGTTCGATTCCCCGGCCGGGCGGAGATAAGTTAGGTTTGTCTCCTTTCACGTGTAACCCCTGTTCACCTAGCAGTGAGTAGGTACGGGACGTTAGTCAAGGAGCTGTGACCTTGCTGTCCCGGTGTGTGGTGTGCGAGTGGTCTCAGACCTACCCAGAGATCGGCAAATAATGAGCTCTGAGCTCACTGCCGTAGGGTGGTGTCTGGCTGTCTCGACAGAGACTGCAGCAGATCCGAGATGAATATACACACACACACACACACACACACACCATCTGTTCTCCCTAAAAAAGCGTAGACTCAGAGGTGACTTGATACAGGTCTTTAAAGTTCTAAAGGGAATTGACAACATCAAAAGTGACAAAATTTTCACACTGAATGGGAATCAGACATGAAACAATGGTCTCAAACTGTCCGGAAATAGATTCAATTTGGAAGTAGGTAGAAACAACTTCGCCAACCTTGTAGTTAATTAAAGGAATAAACTTCCTGCACAGGTAGTGTAATGTAGTTCAGTTCGAAGCTTTAAGAATCACTTAGATGAACAACTAAGTAAGATGCTGTAATGATTATAATTTATTTTATATTATTTGTTTTTGTTTTGTTATCATTTGTCAGTTTGATTTTTATTTACTAATAGTTATGTCAATTTATCATTATTTACTATTTACTTGTTTGTTTATTATCTAACTATACTTATGCATTTATTTATGTATTTTATTTGTTATCTACATTATTATAGTTTTTGTTGATTAATTTATTATTATTATTATTTTTTTTTTTTCGTATCTGACCTAGGTATGGACCAAAATGTCGCCTGTTGGCATGCTCCGACTTTGTAATCCTTTTTAAAGTACAACTTAAATAGTTTTGGCCAGGTATGAAGAAAGATATTGTTACGGGCGGCTGGTATGTGAAGAGACGTTACGTATAACGTCTAAGTGCTTAAGAACCAGCGCACTTCTAGAAGCCACTGTAGGACTGAACTATCTGGTCAGGGCCTAGATAATTCGTAAGACTAGAAGTAAAGGTAACAAAGAAGATTCCAGGAAAGGAATATTAAACTAGCGATAAAACTAGTAAACGAAATTATTAATGGAAAATATTTACAAGCAATCAACACAAAAGAGAATGGGCAGTAGGGTCAATGGGACCGTTACATGATTATGGAAATTATCGTTCAAATAAGAAACACAAGATAAGTATGCAATATGGTACTATCTAAGTACAAAGAGATCAGGAACATGCATCAGAATAAGTAATAAGTACAAATATAAGTAAAGTAATGCAATGTATATCAGACACGTAATGTAGGCAAAAAGGGTGATCACTTCACACCAATCGTCTCATGAATCTAAACCTTCTAGTTTTTATCAAGAGATCAATATGTGGGAATATGACGACGAGTCAGCGGTTACCACCGCTTATATACCATTGGACCGGAAACTGAATACTTCCGGGTGAGTGTGCGAGTGAGTGAAAGGAGGGGAGGAGGGTAAGTTAACACGTCAACATGGGTAGTTTTTAGGACCCTCGACTCGCTTGAACAATCTATTTATTTAGTAACTGTCAAATCTGTGCGCTCCGAACTATTCAGGATTTCGCTTGTCTGTTTGTTCTACAAGAGTGCGCACCTCTCTCCGCACGTAGGCGAGATTACATATAATGGACGGGCGTTACTGCTTAACATTGTTACAATACATACATAGACAAGAAATATGAACATAGTTATGTAATACAAAGGAACACAATTCTCTAACATAATTACACATATGACGTAATATCTAATATTACGTTACACCTCCACCGTTTGGGAAAGCTTTTCACTTTCTGTTGAAAAGCTATGTTCTAGAAAGGACGTCGGCTAAAACATTAAAGACGCCTTTTATATGATGAATTGTTAGATTAAAGGGTTGGAGAAATAAACTCCAACGTGTAAGTCTCGGATTCTTGTTTTTCATAGTCTGTAGGAACTTTAAGGGGTTGTGATCCGAATATACTTGAATGGTAGTTGAGGAACCCAGGTAGACTTCGAAGTGGATAAGGGCCTGGACCAAAGCGAGCGTCTCCTTCTCAATTGTTGAGTAGTTCTTCTGCGCAGGGGACAGCTTCTTGCTGTAGTAGGCGATAGCGTGAAGAACTTCATTGTGTTCTTGCAAGAGGGCGGCACCGATACCGGTGTCGCTGGCGTCGACTTGCAGAAGAAAGGGTCGTTGGAAATCGGGTGCCCTTAGAACTGGTGCGTTAGTGAGAAGGGACTTCAGGTTTTTGAAGGCCGTCTCACAGGTAGGTGTCCACACGAAGTCGTGGTCTTTTCTCAACAGGTCAGTCAATGGTTCTGCTACATCTGAAAAATTTGGACAAAAACGGCGATAATAGCCACTCATTCCAAGGAATCGACGTACCTCTCTACGATTAGTGGGTGTTGGTACATCATTGATGGCTTTTATCTTGGCGTCTATTGGAAACACTTGGGAATTTCCAACTTTAAATCCCAAATAGGGGACCTGTGTATGTCCGAAATCACATTTGGACAAATTGATGGTAAGGTTTGCTTGGTCTGCTCTATAAAAGAAATTATTTAGGTGTTCAATGTGTTCTGTCCAAGACTGACTAAATATTATCACATCATCTAGATAAGTTTTTACTCCTGGCAATCCTGCAACAAGATTACTTATCATTCTTTGGTAAGTGGCAGGGGCATTTTTAAGCCCAAATGGCATTGCTCTGAATTGGAACAATCCCTCTTCCGTAATGAAAGCGGTAACTTCTCTTGAGCGAGGGTGTACAGGGATTTGATAGTATCCCCTTAGCATATCCAACTTGGATACATACTTGGCAGTTCCTAGACTGTCTATGATATCATCTATCCTAGGGATAGGAAAAGCATCGGCCTTAGTATGGGCATTGATTTTCCTGTAGTCAATGCACAGGCGATAAGAATTGTCAGATTTAGGGACAAGAATGCAAGGAGATGCCCAAGGACTACTGGAGGGTTCAATTATTCCCTGTTGAAGCAGAGTGTTTATTTCTGCTTTTATGAACTCCTTCTTTTTTGGATTGACTCTATAAGGGGCTTGTTTGATAGCCCTTGGCGAGTCTAGAATTATTTCATGTTCAATCAAAGAAGTGAATCTTGGGGAATCTAGAAATAATTTTGGAAAACTTCTTAAGAGGAAAAGAATGTCTTTACCTTGTTTCTCAGATAAGTGTCCTACTTTTATCTGAAGATTTTGTAGTATCTGAGAGTTTTCCAAGGGAATCTCAGGAGGATTAGGCAGGTTATCAGGAGGCTCTTCCGATTCTATTGTGGTAGAGCTGCAAGCTGAAATTGGATCTCGGGAATGATAAGGTTTTAAGGTATTTATGTGACAGAGACGGGAACTCTTTCTTCTGTCTGGAGTTTTGATTATGTAGTTGAGATCACTGGCTCTGGACAAGACTTCATAGGGTCCTTTGTATTTAGCCTGCAATGGATCTCCTGGTATGGGAAGATAAAGTAACACTTGATCTCCTGGAGAGAAAGTTCTAAGTTTAGAATTTTTATCATACCGACCTTTCATTACTCGTTGAGCATTCGTCAAGTTCTCTCTTGCCAACTTCCAAGCTTCTAACAACTTCTCGGTGACCTGGGACACGTATTTCAAAGAAGGAACTGGTGGTTCTTCTTTCATCCATTGTTCATGAAGTATCTTTAGGGGGCCACGGACTTCATGACCGAAGACTAATTCTGACGGGCTGAATCCAAGGCTTTCTTGAATTGTTGTTCGGGTGGCGAACAACAAAAAGGGGAGCCCGTCTTCCCAATTTCGAGTGTTCTCAGCACAGAAGATTCTTAACATTGTCTTGAGCGTTTGGTGAAAGCGCTCTAGAGCACCTTGTGATTGAGGATGATAGGCGGAGGAAGTTACATGATTTATACCTAGTGTTACAAGAGTTTCTCTAAACTTGTTGGAAAGAAAATTACTTCCTTGATCACTTTGAATGTTCTTAGGAAATCCTACCATAGTGAAATATTTCAACATTTCTCTGATTATGTTTTGAGCTTTAATATTTTTCAAAGGAATTGCTTCTGGAAAACGAGTGCTCATACACATGATTGTGAGAATGTACTGATTTCCTTTACTTGAAGGAGGTAAAGGTCCTACACAATCAATAAGAACTTTTTTAAATGGCTCTTCCATTACAGGAATGGGATGGAGTGGAGCTTCTACAATTTTCTGGTTGGGCTTACCTACAAGTTGACATGTATGACATGTTTTACAATATTGGGCAACATCTTTGACAACCGTGGGCCAATGGAAATGTTGGGTTATGTTGAACAAGGTCTTTCTTACCCCTAAGTGACCTGCTAAGGGAGTATCATGAGCCAATCTTAGAACATTATTCCTGAAACCAAGAGGGAGGACTATTTGATTCCTTACTTGCCATGGCTGGTCAGCGGTTGCGGTGGATGCTCTCCATTTTCGCATTAGGACTCCGTTTTCTATATAGAAACCTCGTGACATATTTTCAACTTCTTCTGGAGAAGAAACAATCTCGTACAAATTTTTAAGAGAAGGATCTGACTTCTGTTCTTTGATTAATTCTGCTCTAGATAGAGAAACTGGTGAAGAAGAAGATGGGTCAGTTTGGGAGAATAGGGATTCTAAATTATAGGTCTCCTCTTCAGATTTCTTGTACTGAGATCTGGTTACAGCACAAGCGGGAAACAACTGTAAGTTATCTGAAGGTTCTACTGAGGTCTTAGGGTTATTTGTTATTAAGGGAGAAATGACTTTGCTTCCAGCGATGTCATTGGCCAACAATAAGGATATTCCTACTATGGGAAGAGAGTCTACTACTGCTACTTTAACCATTCCGGTTGTTAAATCAGACCGCAAGAAAACATTATGTAATGGACATTTTACAATTCCTCCAACTCCTTCTATCAATATATCATAACCTGTATATGACTCACCCAGATTCTGCAAGACAGAATTTAAAATCAGACTTTGCTTTGCTCCTGTGTCTCGGAGTATGGAAATAGGATATTGTTGTGAACTACTACTATGAGATATAGTTCCTGAAGATACAAATGGTTTGAAACAAGGATCATGATCTGATGAGGGGGGTTCTACATTACTTGACAATACCGGCTTCTTTGGTAGTTTATCCTGAATAGAGGATTTTGAATCATCTGATTTTATATTACTTACAAGAGTTGGTGTCTTATTGGAGAATGAGGGTGTCAGTCTCTTTCTGCAATTAGAAATGTGATGGCCAACCTGTTTACAATATGAACAAGTTACAGGGGGATTAGTCTTAAACCTTTCCATTCTTTGCCAAGGTTGGTTTGGAGGATATTGATTGAAATCAGACCTGTAACTGAAATGTGATGGGCTAGACTGATTTTCAAAGCGTTTCTTTGGGGACCAAGGATCAGAGTATTTTGTTGAATCTGGAATATATGACTTTGACTTTTGGGATTCCATTTGTCTTGACTTAGGTTTATGATTTAGTGTGAACTCATCAGCCAATACAGCATCTTTAGTTAAAGTTTCGGGAACATGATCATCTATAAAAATCCTAAGATCTGTCTCTAAGGTATTCTTAAACTGCTCCAATAAAATCAACTGTTTAAGTCTGTCTAAGGTGTCCGTTTCACTAGCCAAACACCACCTATTGAATAACCTCTCTTGTTGAGCCGCATATTCTACGTATGTTAACTGAGGTGTCTTCCTATAATTACGGAATTTCTGTCTATAGGCCTCTGGTATTAGTTCATAAGCTTTTAAAATACAATCTTTCATATTATCATACTCGCTTTCTGCTTCTGAAAGAGAAGTATAAATTTGCTGAGCCTTACCCTTAAATTGTGTTTGAATGATTAATGGCCAATTTTCTTTAGGGATTTGTAACTGTTGCGCCAATTTTTCCCACTGAAGAAAGAAAATTTCTGGCTCTCCCTCTGAAAATATGGGTAAAAGTTTTACATACTTGGAAATATCTATACGACCTTCCTGAACTACGGGTTGTCTATCAACAATCCTAGCTTCTACTTCTGCCTTCTTTAATTCTAACTCTGCCAATTTGACTTTAGTTTCGTCTTCTCTAGCTTTAAATTCTGCCTCAATTTGCATTTGTTTCAGTTTAGTTTCCTCCTCTTTAGCTACTTGTTTCGCTTTAGCTTCCTCTTCTCTAGCTCTAAATTCCGCCTCAATTTGCATTTGTTTCAGTTTAGTTTCCTCCTCTTTAGCTACTTGTTTCGCTTTAGCTTCCTCTTCTCTAGCTCTAAATTCCGCCTCAATTTGCATTTGTTTCAGTTTAGTTTCCTCCTCTTTAGCTTTAAATTCTGCCTCAATTTGCATTTGTTTCAGTTTAGTTTCCTCCTCTTTAGCTTTAAATTCTGCCTCAATTTGCATTTGTTTCAGTTTAGTTTCCTCCTCTTTAGCTTTAAATTCTGCCTCAATTTGCATTTGTTTCAATTTAGCTTCCTCCTCAAAATCTACTCTCCTGACCTTTAATTCAATCTCCTTAATCTTAAGTTCGGTTAGTCGTGCCTCCATTTCTAACCTATTTGAAGGATTTGTATAGCAGTAATCTCTTCTGGAGATAAGATCTCATCTTCGATCAGATTTTCAACGAGTTCCTGAAGTATTTTTTTCTTTCGCAAACTTGTATCAATGTCTACTCCAAAGTGCTTGCCTATTTCTATCAAAGTGTCTTTAGTTTGTTTCTTTAAGAAACTTACCTTGGGATTTTGAACGAATTCTTGAACTATATCATCCATCTCTATAAGAATGTGTTAACTACCTGATCCAATATCCTTGGCAAGGGTCGCCACTTTGTTACGGGCGGCTGGTATGTGAAGAGACGTTACGTATAACGTCTAAGTGCTTAAGAACCAGCGCACTTCTAGAAGCCACTGTAGGACTGAACTATCTGGTCAGGGCCTAGATAATTCGTAAGACTAGAAGTAAAGGTAACAAAGAAGATTCCAGGAAAGGAATATTAAACTAGCGATAAAACTAGTAAACGAAATTATTAATGGAAAATATTTACAGGCAATCAACACAAAAGAGAATGGGCAGTAGGGTCAATGGGACCGTTACATGATTATGGAAATTATCGTTCAAATAAGAAACACAAGATAAGTATGCAATATGGTACTATCTAAGTACAAAGAGATCAGGAACATGCATCAGAATAAGTAATAAGTACAAATATAAGTAAAGTAATGCAATGTATATCAGACACGTAATGTAGGCAAAAAGGGTGATCACTTCACACCAATCGTCTCATGAATCTAAACCTTCTAGTTTTTATCAAGAGATCAATATGTGGGAATATGACGACGAGTCAGCGGTTACCACCGCTTATATACCATTGGACCGGAAACTGAATACTTCCGGGTGAGTGTGCGAGTGAGTGAAAGGAGGGGAGGAGGGTAAGTTAACACGTCAACATGGGTAGTTTTTAGGACCCTCGACTCGCTTGAACAATCTATTTATTTAGTAACTGTCAAATCTGTGCGCTCCGAACTATTCAGGATTTCGCTTGTCTGTTTGTTCTACAAGAGTGCGCACCTCTCTCCGCACGTAGGCGAGATTACATATAATGGACGGGCGTTACTGCTTAACATTGTTACAATACATACATAGACAAGAAATATGAACATAGTTATGTAATACAAAGGAACACAATTCTATAACATAATTACACATATGACGTAATATCTAATATTACGTTACAATATATATGATTATATAGAAAATTGCTTGGAATGTACTAAGGTGAAAGGAAATATGCCAAAACCTGTTCCTATGTTATCATACCCCATTCCGAAGAAACCTTGGAAAGGAGTTCACATAAATACATTGGAGTTACCTATGGCTGAGAATGGATATAAATATACATTTGTTGCTATTGTTTATTTTTCAAGAGTTTGTATTTTACAATCCATTCCAAATAAGAAAGCTGAAACAATTGCTTCAGTAGTTTATGAGCAGATAAGCTGTAATTTCACTTCACCTAAAATCTTAGTTTCAGATAATGGAACTGAATTTAATAACAAAATCATAGAAGAATTTTGTAAATTATTTAAGATACAGAAGATCGATATTTTAGTGAATCATCCTCAGAGTAATGGAGTTGAGGTTAAATAAGAAAATTATTACATGTCTTAGAGGTATAGTAAGTCCTAATAGTATAACTTGGGATACCTGGATTCCTTGTGTTAAATGTACTCTGAACAACGAAATTAACATAGAAAGAGGTGATACACCTCATTTTATTATATTTGGGGAAGACAAAATTCTTCCATATGAAATTTTGATTGCAGAGCAGAAACCTGTGTGGTCAGTATAGGTGCTTATATCTCAAATAGGATACATGCATTTGAAACTACACCAAAGAGTTAGAGAACATATGCAACAACGCAAAATAGCAGATAAGATTTAGCAGATGGAAATAAATACGAGATCTTACACTTAGAAACTAGGGAAGTATCAATGAATCACTTAGATGATATGAAGAAGGCTAGGATACAATTTGATGACGAGATGAGGATAGATGTGACACTCAGCGTGTTACTTTTAAAGAAACTCTGAACCCAGAAGAGTATAAGGAGTATGTTGATAAAATAATTTGCAAATTGATGAATAATCCAAATGCGTTTTACAGATGAAGACTGCAATAATTTTTGCAATTTGTATGGTGAGTGCCCTGGATTGGAACTAGTTGTCCTGAGTATATGAAAGCTTAGTTGCATTGCTCTTGAAGCACAATAAAGCAATTGCTTTGCCGGAGGACGCCTTGGGGAAATCTACTGTTTTAAACCATCAAATCAAATTAAAACCAGGTACTCAACCTATTTTCATATATGCCTATAGATTACAACATTCCAAGCTAGCCATTGTACATAAAATGATCACTGAAATTGTATCGCAAGATATAATTGAACCTAGTGGAAGTGAATGGAACTTCCCCTTGATTCTGGTGACAAAATCACATGGTACCATGTACCCAGTTGCTGACTCTAAGGAATTTAATAAACAGATTCTACCTGATAGATTACCATTACCGGTAACAGCAGATATCTCTCGTAGCTTGGGAACCGAGAATAGGTATTTTAGCACCATAGATATGAAATCTGCGTTCTGGTAGATCGAGTTGCATGAAGATTCAAGGGATTATACATGATTTTCTATAACAACGAGGCACTATGCGTTCAAACGAATGCCTTTTGGGTTAAGTAATAGTCCCTTAACATATATGACTTTAAAGAATACAGTTCTAGATGGATCGTTAAAAAACACTACCTGTGTGTTTCTAGATTATTTAATAGTTTCACAAACAATAACTGAGCACTTTAAGTAATTAAATTTTGTATTCTCAAGCAGGATTGAAAGTAAAACTTGAAAAATGTAAGTTTTTGCAGGAATGTCATTTATTTGGGGCATAAAAAAGACAGACAAGTACAGTAAGCTCAAAGGCAGAAGCAGTAAAAAAAAAAAAAAAAAAAAAAAAAAAAAAAAATATCCAGATCCGAACAATGTAGAAAAAAGTTGAAAGTTTCTTGGGTTTGCCAGGCTATTACAACAAAATATATCAAGAGTTGTGCAGACATAACTAATTTATCATTATTATTGTTGTTATTATTATTGTTATTATTATTATTATTATTATTATTATTATTATTATTATTATTATTATTATTATTATTATTATTATTATTATTATTATTATTATTATTATTATTATTATTATTATTATTATTATTATTATTATTATTATTATTATTATTATTGTTGTTGTTGTTGTTGTTGTTGTTGTTATTGTTGTTGTTGTTGTTGTTGTTGTTGTTGTTGTTGTTGTTGTTGTTGTTGTTGTTGTTGTTGTTGTTGTTGTTATTATTATTATTATTATTATTATTATTATTATTATTATTATTATTATTATTATTATTATTATTATTATTATTATTATTATTATTATTATTATTATTATTATTATTATTATTATTATTATTATTATTGTTATTGTTATTGTATTATTATTATTATTATTATTATTATTATTATTATTATTATTATTATTATTATTATTATTATTATTATTATTATTATTATTATTATTATTTTTTTTTTTTTTTTATTTATTTATTTATTTTTTTTACTAAGGAGAGATTCAAAGTTCATTTGGGGACCTGCACAAAAACCAGCATTTGCCAAGTTGAAAGATAAACTTACTAATTCTCTAATTCTCATACTTCCTGATTATTATAAGGAATTCATTCTTTATACTGATGCGTATGACACAGGGTTAGGAGGAATACAGCTAAGAAAGAGATAGAATATTAAAACCGATAGCTTACACATCGAGACTGTAATTGTGCAGAGTGAAACTACTCCATCACAGAAATAGAAACCTTAGTAGTGATATATTCATTAGAGAGTTTTAGAGATATGATACTGTTATATCCAATCAGAGTGTGGACGGATCATTCAGCTATCTAGAACTTATTTAAACACAAGAATCTTAGAGTCAGATTAGCCAAGTGGTTTATTACACTTCAGTGTAATGAGGTTAAGTTTCAATACATTCCGGGTAGAAAGAATGTTGCAGCAGACGCACTTCTAGAAATATGAGCCAACCAACGTCAGGGTTGATCAATTTCATCTGCAGTGTAGAAGAACTAGTAACATTAGGTGAGGAAGTGATGATAAGGGAGCAAAGGAAATATACATACATATATACATACATACATATACCAAGGCTTTTCCCCCTTACCAGGGAGGTAGCCAAAAAGGACAAGGCATAAAATCATTCCCACCCATTCCATCCCCGAAAACACTCCACACCCCTCCTCCCTCCCTCCCATCTTAGCACCTCCCAGATGACGGGCCACCCCTGCACCCTGTCCACTGCCCTGGGTCAGAAGCAGTGTCGCAGGAAATATAAAACTTGAAAAAAAACTCAGAATTTGATGAACCCAAGATGTATCCCTCCAAAACTACCAAAAGGGTATAAGATAGAGGAAATTCATTTGAGGAGTGGACTTTTGTATAGAAAAACAGTTGTAAGTAGGAGGGATATTTCTAGGGGCCAAGTGAATTAGTTGATAATTCCACAAACTCTTGTACAATAGGTATTCAAATTACTTCATGATAGTGATTGTAGGTCACATCCAGGAAAGTATGAAATTTATAGAGAAGCACAACTTATATACTTTTGGCCAGGTATGAGCAAAGACATATATGCTTACAAAGAAAATGCTTGAAATATTATGAGATAGAAGGAAATACATCTAAACCTACTCCTATACATTCATATCTCATCATGCAGAAACCTTGGGAAAGAGTTCACATAGATACAGTGGAGTTACCTATGTATTAAAATGGATATAGATATGTATTTGTTGCCATTGGTTATCTTTAAAGATTGTGTATTTTACAACCCATATCATATAAGAGAGCTGAAGCAATTGCTTCAGTAATCTGTGATCAGACAAGCTGTAATTTCACTACTCCTAAAATCTTAGTTTAGGCAATGGTACTGAATTTAATAACAAAGTTTTGGTAGAATTATGTAGGTTATCTAAGATAAATTTGACATCCAGGTGAATCATCCTCAGAGCAATGGAGTTGTAGAGAGGTTAAATAAGAAGATTAGTACATATCATAGAAGATTGAAAAGTCTACATAGTATAAATTGGGATAGTTGAATTCCTCATGTTAAACTAAATACCCAATTAATACATCTACAGAAGAAACACTCCAATATTACTTTTTTGGGGAAGGACAAAACTCTCCCACATGAATTTTTTTTTTGCAGAACAAAAGCCAGTGTATGATATAGAGTTAGAGAACATATGAAGGACTTTACATAAGAGATGAAGAAGCACCAACACAAAATAGCACATAAAACAGAATTCTACCTACTATCATAACACTGGCCTGAGAAGTTTCAAAGGTAAAGCATCTGATAACTGATTCTAGGGTAATTTGCTATGCAGAATCTAAAAATCACACTCATTTTGTTCAATCAGGTCACGTTTTTGAGATACGAAGCGGTAAAAATAATTTAAAACGCCATTTAGTGCTATTTATTCCCTTTAATTTTGGAAAAAAAATTCTTGACAAAAGAAATAATTTTTTCTTGCATAGTTCAGAAGATAAAGAGGATATATTACAGAAAATCTAATCATGGATGAAGGGCCTTTTCAGTGAATTTCTTCTGTGTTGGGCAGCCACCACGTCTCGTTTCAAACACCAACAGTAGTCCGCAAGAAAGTTCACATCCCACCGGCCTTGGTAGCGTTCTTCCATGACACGAATATCCTGGTGGAAACGTTCTCCCTGTTCCTCACTGAAGTCACCACAGTTCTGAGGGAAATAGTCTAAGTGGGACCGTAGAAAGTGCATTTTGACTGACATGCGAGCCCCTAATTTTTGATAGCTGTTCAAGAGCTCATCGACTTCTTTCTCGTATTCTGCACTTCGGTTATTTCCTAGAAAGTTTCTTATCACTGACTTAAGCGACCACCAAACGGACAGCTCAGCTGCATTTAGTGCATCGTCAAACATTGAGTCCTTCATAAGTTCCCTTATCTGAGGCCCATCAAAGATGCCAGCCTTAAGCTTTTCCAGACTGATCCGAGGAAACTTCTGCTGAAGAAAAGTAAATCCCATGCCGTCCTTGTCCATTGCCTTCACAAACTTCTTCATCAGTCCCAGTTTGATATGTAAAGGTGGGAGTAAGACCTTGTTTGGTTCAACAAGAGAACGAGCCTGAACATTGTGTGAACCAGGTTCCAAACGTTGTCGTGGTGGCCACTCTTGTCTGACAAAATGTTGATCATCAGCCCGACTATCCCACAAACACAAAAAGCATGGATACTTTTTGTACCCACCCTGTAGTCCCAAAACCAATCCAACTACCTTAAGATCTCCACAGATCAACCAACCATGGTCATTGTAGTTCAGAGCAGACAGTAGCTGATCCATGTTGTCATGAGTTTCTTTCATTTGCACCGAATGACCGATTGGAATTGAAGAGTATTTATTTCCGTTGTGAAGGAGGACTGCCTTGAGACTTCTGCTGGAAAAGTCGATGAACAGTCTCCATTCAGTAGCAACATAGTCCAGCCCCATTGATTGAATCAAACCAGCAATGTTGTTGCAGTAAACTAATGACGAGTCCTTCTGGGTTGTGAAGAACTGTCTAAATTCTCTTTCACGCTCTCGGTACCAAAAGAATGTTGTCTCAGGTGCTAGCAAATTTTTCTCACGAAGACGAGAACCCAGAAGCTGTGCTGATTCCTTTGATAGGTTTAGATCCCGTGTCAGGTAATTGAGATCTGCTTGTGTTAGAGGCACTGGCCGGTCATTCTCTTCTGGCATGTATTCTCCACCCTCTGCCCTGTCTAGTGCGTTATCAGATTCCGATTCAGAGCTAGATTCCATTGCAACATCTGGCTCGGGAACGGGCAGGCCTGGACCATGAGCGACTGGTCGTATGGCAGACGGAACATTAGGATACTGAATACAATGCTTGTTCTTGCGGTTGACTCCTTTAAGATTAGTCATGCAGAAATAGCAGTCTGACACATGATCTTTACCCTCTCTCCAAACCATTGGAACAGCCAATGGCATACTCTTTCTTTTTTTATTTCTCCAATCACGCAAGTTCTCGACACATGTTTTGCAGCTAACATGGGGTGCAAATGGCTTGTCCTGGTCCCCAAGCTTAACTCCAAAGTAAGCATGATATGCCTTCTTCACAAAATCAGTTATATTTGCTTGTCGACGAGGAAGAATCACATTACCACATATGTAGCAGAATCTATCAGGATGATTTGTGCATTTGCGTTCCAATTTCTGTCAATCTAAGATACGTGTCCAAAATAGAAACACAAGAAGCACAGATTCTTGTAAAAAGCACAGATTCTTATAAAATCAGTCACATTGATTGGAGATCACACTTTTCTAAACCATTTTCAGTTTCAGTGTTGTCAATGCAGTTTGTCAATGTAGTCAATGCAGTTTCAGTTTCGGTTTCAGTTTCCTGAAAGTAAACAAAAACATCATTAGGTTTCAGTATCAGTTTCGGGGTGCTACAGTATAATTTTTATGCAAAAAAAAAAAATAAGAATAGGCTATACCTGCAGCCTCGTTTTCCTTATACTTAGTACTATACAAGGCCCAAAAGTCGCACTTCTCATATCTCAAAAACTAGACCTGATCCAAGGAAACGGATGGCATTTTTGGATTCAGCGCACCAAAAAACCTATAAATCACTTGAAAAACCTTCGACCTTTGAAAAAAAAAATTAAACGCAGGACAGTGTAATAAAAAGCTTCACCAAGGTACTCAGGCTATTACAGAATAATTGATTTTGCAGGTGGAAATAAATACAATATCTCACACTTAGAAACTATGGAAGTGTCAGTTAGATATGTAGATTGTTTAAAAAAGACTAAGATAGAACTTTATAATGATGACAATTGTGACAATGAAGATTGTAAAACAACAACTTATTTTGAGTGAGAAAAAGCATAATGTATTAATTTTAATGGGGAAACCTTGAGTCCAGAGGAGTATAATGAATATGTATATAGTATCAAGTAGGAATTGTGTATCAATACTGATAGTTTTTACAGATAAGTCTGGATTAATTTTTTTATATATGTGGATAGTCCATGCCAGAGATTGGAAACCTCTCCTACATGAGACCTTCTGTGTGTCACAGATATGCTACTTGGTGCCCTGGTCAATCAGGAAAACCTGGAGCCTTGCCAATTTTTAAAAATAACGGTATTAAGTATTGAAATATATATTTTTTTGTGATTCATGAAGCATTGAAATTTCTTGTGAAGCTTCACCAGTATATGTCAATTGGTTACAACAACTTCATTACAGAAAGATAACAGTAAAACAGATTACCCATACTAACATGGGATATTCACAATATCTGATTTTCCAAATATACCCAAAAACCTATTAGCTGTCCTAATTTGAATTCAATTGCATGTACTATCTCAGTTTCAGACAATTGTGGAACAAATGTGAAATTATGCAGGGCCACTCTCCACTATTGTTAACATCCTTAATACTGTGCATTTGACCGAGGTAACATACCTTACATGCATCAATATCACATTGCTCGATAAATTTCTATCTTTAAAAATTGGGAAAAGACCCACATTAAGATCTTCCTCAAACTATTCCTCAACCAATTATATAATAATTTTCAGTGTCCTCATTTCTTCATTAGTAGTTACTGCCTTAACCTCATTTGTCATATTCAGCAAGATAAGGAGATCAAATACCATTTGTCACTTACCGGCATGAAATTGTTGCAAGTTTTTAGATATACAAAACTGCTTGGTTTTTATAGGATGTTTTAAGGATCAGTAGGTATTTGGTGTTACATTTATACATGTTAGGGTAGATGCTTTTTTGGGTTACCATTAGGTGGGTGATAGCATTTACTGAAGGATGTTTATTTCAACCTTGTTTAGCCAGTTTAGGCTGAAATATTTTTCATCACTGATTTACCTTCATGTATATAATATTATGTGAAATGTTGAATTCCAAAATAATGTAGTATGCAAAAACCCTGTAAGATGGAGTTAAAAAGTGGTAGCTGCTGAGCCCTGCATGAGGCTAGTAGACAAGTGGGTAGAAAGTGGGGTAGATGACGAGTATTATATTTTTATAGTTTATGTATTTACATAATACCCGAAAGCGAGGAGTTGTACAAGCTTGCTCTCGACCTTGTGTTTATAAACAATGGCCGGGGGCCCGAATGTTTTACTTACTACTTGTAAACTAAGTATGATATGCAGCTTCGAGATTGCTTAACTAAACAATATTGCATATAGACTTGTAACGACGAATCTGGTTGGAGAAAGCGGGAGGAGAAAATTCTATTGGTTTACGATTGTAAGATCACGCCCTTAGGGGAGGACCTTAAATATAAAGTTAAAGATCATTGGACTAAAGAAATCATGACGTCACCCCAAAACTTACCTGGAACCTAAAATGAGTGTCCTCGACGGAATTCTTTTGGTGTACCCTAGAGAGCCAAGTATACGAAATTCGTGAACAAGAAAAAAAAAAGACAAGTTTCATTGGTCAATACTAAAGATTAAAACTGAATGAGTAGAACTCTAAAATGAGTGTTCTCGACGGAGTCCTTTGGTGTACCCTAGAGAGCCAACTGTACTAAATTCGTGAAGGATAATTTTGTTTTTTACAAGTTTTATCGCCCAATACTAAAGATTAAAGCTGAATGAGTAGAACTCTAAAATGAGTGTTCTCGACGGAGTCCTTGGGTGTACCCTAGAGAGCCAAGTGTACTAAATTCATGAAGAAGGAAAAAAAAATGACAAGTTTCATTGCCCAATACTAAAGATTAAAACTGAATGAGTAGAACTATAAAAGTGGGAAGAGAGACAGTTATTACATTAAAAAACTTGTAATTAAATAATTTCTTTTTAATCTGTTTTTTTTTCATTCTATCATTGCCTATGCTTTTCATTTAGTCTAATATATAGTTTGTGAAATTAAAAAGTATTCGTATTTATTTATTTATTTGTTTATTTATTTATTTATTCTCTTGGACTTAATATCTATTTTTTTGAAAGTCTATAAATTGTGTGCTTAATACAAATTTGCATCTTTTTTCTCTTCAGCTGATTAGAATTGTCTGGTGTTAACTATACTTAAATATTTATAGTGTAGCATGGAAAAGACAAAGCTACTTAAAATTATACTTGGAATAAACTCTTAGCTGAGTGAGCGCGAATGTCTTTAGTTAAGACAAAAATCTGATACGCAGTACAAAGAGTTTTAAGTTAATTGAAATATATTTAACCCAGTTATATCCAAAATACCTCCTCCACTTTCTCAGATGAGTATAATTGTCCGTATTTCGTTATTTCTTAGATACGAGGACAAACGGACAAACTAACTTACCCTCTAAATGCATGCAAGGGTTTCTGCGACCTTTTTCCTTTTTTTTTTTTTATGTTGATCTATTTATTGCAATATTGTATTTTGTTTATATTAGTGCTATCAAAACTATTATTATAATTATTATTATTTTCTGTTTTTCTTTGGTAGGGTCACCTACGCTTCTAAATTTTGCGCATGTTTAATCTATTTTTTTCTTACAACAAACTCGATTTTGCGCATGCTTAATCTAAGTATTTCCTACAACAAACTCGATTTCTTACTTACTTATACGTACCTTTAATTATTTATACTATTGTTGGATAGTCTCCTGTCAGTTTTGTAAATGATTCTCTAATTCATTCATTATTTTTCTTCCATTTGCTAGCATCTTTCTTCCCACCCTTCCTTCCACTTCTTAATTTCCTTTGTCTCTCCCCTTTTCTCTTGGAGTACTCATGACCAAGTTGACAATGCAAAGTCCATCAATCTCTATTTCTCCGTCACCACTTTTTATCCCTGTGTATCCTCAATATTTACTCCTAGTTCTGATGTATTTACCGACAACTCCAGCTCCAAAGACGTTCATTGTCAACTGCTTCTTCAATTTACCTCCTTCTCTCTTTCCTTACTTCTTCCTCCTTTTTCACCGTTCTCTCATTTTTATCTTCTCTGCTCTCTGAGCACGCTTTCTCTCTTCATCAGCTACATTCTCCTAAACTTTTCTGATATAGATTTGTTCATTCCAACAACTCCCATACACACTCATTCCCTGAAATATATAGCTGACATCTATCTCTTCTCTTCGCTTGTGTACGTTCCTCATTCTAATTCCTTCCGCAGTTTTGCCTTCAAGAAGTTTGTCTGTTGCGGCTTCCATTTTGGTCCCCAGTCGTAGTCTTAATCAACTTTCTTTCCTTTTTTCTCTCTCTTTTTGGGTTAGACTGGCCAAGTCATCTACAGAAATAAAATTCCTGAAATGGATTCTACAGCCTTCTGGCCTAAATCCCCAAGGAAAGGAAGAATTCATATCGGGCCGACCAAACCGCTCAGTGGTAAACTCTTCGACGACGGATCCAATTAAAGTAACATGACTTTAGTCATAATCTGATCGTCTGAAAAGCAGATCTACTGGTACTATTTACGTTGTCGAGCCACAACTAATCGTCAGATTTGATTACCAAACCTGAAATAGAATGTTCTGAGAAACTTGTTTGGAAATTTTATTATTGACAAGACTTTGTGAATAAAGTTAGTCATAGCAATGGTTGAGCAATGATATCATCACCTACGTAACTAATGGTTACAGAGCAACATCTACATTCTCCTTCTTAACATTCTCTAACTGGATGCAAATCTAATCAAATTTGCAAGAAAGATAAAGTTACAGCCTACAGTGTTATATATTACAACACAAAATACGAATCCTACCCTGGGCTGTGAAACCAACATGAAGGTGTCAAATGCAATGCAATAACAATCACAGTGTATTATGAGAATTTATTTATGATGTTGTTGATAGTGTTCCTGCTAATGATATTGCTGTTGATGTTTATGACTGAAATCTTCCAACGTGAATTTCCTTCGATAAAAAAGGAACACCATAACCATGAATGAAATAGCATAACGGTGGTGGGAATAAATGGAAAAATTGAA
>NC_134817.1:43681909-43691909 GCF_046742065.1 Oratosquilla oratoria
GAGCGCGGTCTAAAAATCTTTTGGGGTATTTTAATCCAATACCAACATTAACAATGTACTCAAATTCCCCATCAATAAAATCAGGGCTGCAAATACGAAGAGCACGTAAAAACATAGAAGAAAAGACAGAAAATTTTACTATATCCTGGTGAGACGAGTAATAATGAATATAAGACAAAACATTTGTCGGCTTCCTATAAACACTGAACTTAAAATTATTACCATTCCTATGAACAAGGCAATCCAAAAAGAACTTACCATTATTTTCTAGTTCAACAGTGAAATTAATAGAGGGAACTAAATTATTCAGAGATTGCAAAAATGCATTTAAATCCTCAGAATTGGGCCACAGGCAAAGAACATCGTCAACGTACCTATACCAAGTCACATTTGGTGGCAAAATTTCACTTAATAGTTTATTTAAAAAAAATTCCATATAGAGATTGCTAAGGACTGGGGATAGCGGATTACCCATAGCCATTCCGAATTCCTGAGCATAAAATTGACCATTAAATTCGAATTTACAATCTTTAATACAAAGCTTAATAAGTTCAATGATTTTAGCTGAAGGCAATGGAAGTGGGATTTTGTCCAAAAATTCAGTGAGAAAGACAATTAAATCATCTATTGGAATTTTTGTAAATAAACTAGTTATATCAAAACTGACAAGCTTGAAATTATAATTAATATTTAAACTCTTAAGTTTATGAACTAAATCAACATTATTCTTTATGTTAGAATTTGAAATTGTGCCAACCAACGGACTGAGTAAGGATACTAACCATTTTGATAAATTATATGAGATGTATTTTACTGAGCTAATAATTGGTCTTATAGGGTTTACAGGTTTGTGTGTCTTTATGAACTCGCAACTAGGGTCAAGCAACACAAGTACAGTGTAAAAACAGCACAAGAGTCTAGTGCGCTGTTTATCCATATGAGAGATTTCGATCATCGTATCGATTGGACCAATGCCTCTTCTATCATAAATTGTGATTCATTTGCCAAAAGAAATATCATTGAAAGTTGCATGATAAAAAATTCTGAAGGATCTAATATTAATATTAGCTATGGTATGTTTAAATTAGATCATTTTATCATTGACAAAATTTGTAATCAAATTAAATCATTACAAAAATTGATTTAATTGTAAGTGCTCAATGTTTGTGACATTTTCTCCATGTGTTATGTCCGTTCCTTTCCCAGTTTATTGTATTACCTCTTATATACCTATGTGACAATTTTCTTTGTTGTAATCCCCTGAAGATGTGAAATATCACGAAAGCGCTTGGGAATTCTAGTTTTCTTTTCCGTTTTTTTCCCTGTGGTTATCAGCAATATATATATATATATATATATATATATATATATATATATATATATATACATATATACATATATAAATACATACATACATACATACATACATACATACATACATACATACATACATACATACATACATACATACATACATACATACATACATACATACATACATACATACATACATACATACGTACGTACGTATGTATGTATGTATGTATGTATGTATGTATGTTTATATGTATGTGTATATGTATGTGTGTATGTGTGTGTGTATGTGTGTATGTGTGTATGTGTGTGTGTAGGTAGGTAGGTAGGTAGGTAGGTATAAGAGAGATAGATAGGAGAACGAGGGATAGATTGAGAAGGGAGTGAGGCCAAGGGATATAGAATGTGTAGCGAAGTGCAAAGGAGGAAGAATTTGGAGGTTTGCAACGGCAAAGGAAATCATGCGGAGGACAAGATAAGGAAGAGGAAGGAAGACCTCGTCTCCCCGGCAGCTTTTCTACGTTTCGTATCCGACACCACAAAGCGTCTCGTGAAGAAGAAAAGAAATATTCACTCGCTAGTCTGCCTGACGTATTCATGTATCATGATATCCATGCACCTATAGTGAATGGCCTTGCCGCATGGTTCTATAGAATTATTTTGAGGATATCGTCTTCCCCTTACCATTTCCAAAATCAGAATACTCTGGAGAAGACATTAAAAAAGAAACAAAGAAAAAAATTAATACGATTCTCTTATAGATTTGATAACTATGTACGACTGGTAATCAACTGTACGTGATGGGTTGCAGGAAGAACCTCGAAGTGAATTATCTCCCGTCCTCTTGTTCCCAAGGCCAAGCAGAATCGTGACGTGAAAAGTTTGTCCTAAAAACCCGAGAAAAAAAATAGCAAAAAATAAATAACAGCATTATACTTTTGTTAAAAGGTAAGTCACTCCCATCAACATAATCAAGCACTTCTTTTACTGCATTAATGGCACGGATATTGGAACTTGTACTTATCAAGCGTTTAAATGTGAAGTCTACTGCTTTTAATCTTTCGATTACGTCTGTCGAATTCTTAAGGCGAGTTCCACTTATCATGCCAGAGAAAGTGACAATAGCCTGGCAAGATGTTTTGCCAGTCTATGTAGGGCACATCCTATGTAGGGCACATCCTGTTCCTAATGTGATGGGTCTGAGCGGAACTTCTGGTTTGTAAATATCGATTATATTGATGAGAGTGACCTATCTTTGAGCAAAATGGACTATATGAATTATGCTTTAATTTCTGCACATTTAGTTTCAATCAACAAGAATATCGACAACACGAAAGTCTTCCTATGGGATCTACATTAAGGGCTAAGGCAGCTTTGTTCTTTATGGGGATAATAGAAAAGAACTAATACATTAAGATAATCAATAATGGTTCAAAGTGGTATCGTTACGTCGACGAATGTCTAATCGATACACACACACACACACACACACACACACACACACACACACACACACACACGCACGCACGCACACACACACACACACACACACACACACACACACACACACACACACACACACACACACACACACGCACACACACACGTTGGGTTAGCCTAACCTAACCCAACTAACCCATTATTTTTTGTGAATTTAAAAGTAGACTGAATCCTGTGTGCGCTGAATTCTGTAACCGGACGGGTGTAACGAACTGTTACGTTACTCTATCCTGGTCACTTATAACACAGAAAATGTTTAAGGGTGTCCACTGCACAAACGCCTCTAAGTTTTGTTTGTTTATTGTCCTATTCAATCTACTGTTTCTCTTGGTACACTCTTACACTATTCTATCACCTAGGCACGTCACTGGCAGAACGCCGCTCCAAGGTCCCGCATGCCGTTAAGAATGTCGGAAGTTGCTTGGGGAGGTGCTATGTTCGTATAACTGAATTATTTATGTGAGCTGGGTTTACTTCGTCACATCTTATATTTTAATTTACATAATTAGTTTATAATTTAGTCTGACAGCCAGACTATAATATATATATCCAGGGGTGGTTCGTCAGTATACGTAATAATGTGTTTATTGGTGTGTGGTCGCGTGTGCATGTTGTGGGGAAATGCTTGTCTCAGCTTAATATTGGCAGGAAGTGTCTGGCGTCGTATAGTCTGCCGGCATAGTGTGAGTGTGGGAGTGAGTGGAGGTGAGTGGGTTATATGACTGAGTGATATATTTACTTGTTTATGAGGCGTATACATATCGCTCTCCCCCTGGGGTTAGGTGGCTCCCGGCACCTAGGGTACATGGTTTACAAAAGTATATATATATAGGTACTACATCGAGAAAAAGTTTCAGAGACACAAAATCCTGTGGGGTTATAAATGTGCAGATGGGGGGGTGTTGTTGAAGAGATTCTGAGATCCCAAGAGGGATCATGCACTGAAAATAGGGGTAGTGATGTTGTGTCTCAGAAGTGTAACGTTGTGTCTCACCAGATTACATGTTATATTGGGTTTCACATACACTGTTTAATTCACTTTTTAAATGTTATTGTTTTTATGGTTTAACACTATCACTGTTGGGAGTGTTGTTTTTCTAAACACTGTTCTATGGTCAGTTTGGTGTGTCACCTTGCACTTGTTTTATCAAGCTATTGGGTGAGACACAAGAATAAACTTAATCTAGGTTTACAACAATTTGGGTATGTAGATGGAAAGGTTTTGGAAGGTGTTACTTCATGCAACAGAATATGATTATTATTATTAGTATAAAGAGAATGATTAAGAGGGAAAGGGCTGTGGAGGTATATGGAAGAATCCTATGATGTAAGTCGAATGAATCCATGTCTAGAGTGATTGATTTATTTAGTTGGTGTATTATGTCTATCTTGCTTGGAAGGATGGTATTGGGACTCTTGGGTAGGGGAGGGAGTATTAATTGGGTTATGGGACCTAGGTCGTGGGTCAAATTGAGGGTACCTTGGTCGTGGAGGTTATTGGGTAGTAGCATTGAGTTCATTGTGTAGATTTGGCAAATGTCAGGCAGTGTGATGGAGCCGTTGACCTTATGGTGGGTGGGTGGTTTACGGGGGCACATGACAGATACTAAGGTTGGATGAGGGAGGTATAGGAAGTGTTTATGTCCTACATGTGTATGGTGAATTTTGGCGTTGTCTGAGAAACGGAAATTACAAGTTTCGGTAAGATGTATTCGGTTGGTTGTAAGTTGAGAGGCAGGGTTGGGTTAGTTGGAAATGGAAGGATAGGCTGGACAGATGTGGAAGTTGGGTCGTGCTGTCTTGCAAGTTGTTATGGTCTCCGGTGATGTCAGTGTTAGCCACTGACCGTCGGTTGATTTTAAGATGGTAGAGGTTGGTAGGTTGAGGGTCATTGTTCGTTTTGGTAAGGGTATGGGAAAGGATAGATTTCCCAAAGGGAGAATCTTGACAGGGTCCATCGGTATGTTGATTAAAATAAATCGTTGGAAGATACATGCTGCTAGGATGGGGTAGTAATGTTGGATTTCGTGTTTGGACAAGAACGGGGTAAGTCGTAGTGGACGGTGGGCTCGTCGTAGTGTCTGGGTAACTAAGGATATGTTTGTCTGACCCTCGCTAAGATTATATTGGTCGGAAGGGAGTAGAGAAGTTTTATAGATATGTGGAAAGAGTTTTATTGGAAATGGGCTATTTTAACCACTGATAGATACATGACGTCCTGCATCTTCATGGGCGAGAGCTAGAGTGCATGTTTAGTTGCTTGTACCTGTGGTAGCCAGTCTTCCCAAGTGTCCATGAGGTCATTGACCAATGGTCTGAGAATTTCTAGGACCTTGCGATTTGTTCGCTCAGTCAGACCGTTTCCCTGGGGGTGGTATGCAGTGGCAAATGTTTGGTCAATGTTGTAAAGGTGTGCTATTTCGCGCATCACTTCATTTTTGAATTCTGAGCCATTGTCAGATAACATTGTGTGTGGTATGTTGTATTTACAAAAGATATTGTTGACCAGGGCTTTGGCTACAGTCTCTGCTGTTTTGTTTTTGGAGTGGTATTAAGATTGTGTATTTAGTAAAATAATCTATTGCTGTGAGTACATAATTGGAACCTTGATGGCTCGTTGGCATTTTCAGTAGGTCAATGCCAAGTGTTTCCCATGGCTCAGCAGGGAGTGGGATGTCTTTAATGTGGATTTGTTTCGGGTCAGGGCCTCTGAATTGGTTACAAGTTACACAAGAATCTATGTGTGTGGTTATATCTCTTTTCATGTTAAGCCAGTAATATGTGTGTCTAGCAGTGTTTAGTGTCTTATCTCTGCCCGAGTGGCCTCCCATTGCACTGTCGTGCAATATGTGAAGGACCTTGGGGACTAGGGCTCTGGGAATAACAGTAACCTCTCTTGTATTAATGGTTCTCCTTATGACTCCGTCGACCAGATTGAGTTCCTCAATAGGGACAGGTGGTCGGGAGTGTAAGGGGGTTTGTGAGATGAGATGCTGTTTTATTGGAGACCATATTGGGTCACTGTCTGTTTCATCCCTAAGTTCTCGCATGGGTATGCATGTGGTTTGGGTGATGGGGGTGATGTGAGTTTGTCTGCTCAAGCAGTCTGCCACTACGTTAGCTTTCCCAGCTAAGTATACGATCATGGGATCGTAATCAAGGAGAGTTGTTTTCCATCTAGCAATTCTCCCATGTAAGTCTTTGGAGTTAAAAAGATAGACTAGTGGTTGGTGGTCTGTTAGTATGGTAATCTTGTAGCCTAAAATGAGGTATTTAAAGTGTTTTAGTGCCCATATGATTGCGAGTCCTTCTTTGTGTGTAGTTGAGTAGTTATTTTCAGTTTTGTTGAGGACTCTACTTGCGTAGGCTATGGCGTGTTCTTTGCCATTGTCATCTTTCTGTTGTAGGACTGCGCCTATTCCTTTAGAGGAGGCGTCTGTGTAAAGAAAGAATTCTTTCTTCATATCAGGGAAAACTAGTACAGGGGCTGTGGTGAGTGCGTGTTTGAGAGTGTCGAAACTTTGCTGTTCTGCTTCTGACCATTGAAATGGCTCGCCTTTCCTTGTGAATTTGGTCAGAGGGGAAGCAATATCAGCAAAGTTTCGTATGAAGTGTCTGTAATAGGAGGCTAACCCAATGAAACTTCTTGTTTCATTAGCGTTTCTGGGGGTTGGGAAATTGTTTATTGTATCTATTTTATCTGTGGTTGTGTGAATCCCTTTTGCATCCACTTTATGGCCTAGGAAGGTGAGTTCCTTCATGAGGAATCTACATTTCTTTAATTGAATCTTTAATCCCGTATGTTTGAGACGTTTGATGACAATCTCTAAAGTGTTAAGGTGGTCTCTTTCTGTGGGGCTATATATAATGAGGTCGTCTAAATAGACGAATAATGAGATTCCTATCATGTCACTGAAAATGCGGGTCATCAACCTTTGTTGGGTTGAGGGGGCATTCTTAAGGCCAAAGGGCATACGTTCAAAGCGAAAATATCCTTTGTCCGTGGAAAATGCAGTTACGGGTTTTGATTCCTCTGTTAGTTCGACCTGCCAGAAGGCTGACTTGAGGTCTATTGTGGAAAAAACAGAGTTCCCGTTGCCAATGCATTGTAGTAATTCTTGCATGGCGGGGAGGGGGTGTGGGTCAGATTGAGTTAGGTTGTTTATTTTTCTGAAATCAACAACAGGGCGTAAGGTTCCGTCTTTCTTAGGGACCAAAAAGAGGGGACTGTTCCATGGGGAGTCTGAATGGGAAATTACGCCTTGGTGTATCATCTCATGTACACTGTCATTGACTTGGGATTTCCTACTGTGGGGTATGCGGTAAGCGGGGGTGTATGAAGGGGGGGTGTTTGGGGGAATTTGGATGTGATGTTTGATTATATCACATTTGCCTAGTGATTCGCCTTCTAAGGCGACAGCTGATCTATTCCTCTGTAGGAGAGCTAATAGCTCGTTATGACTTTCTCCGTCAGCTGATGTCGTGATTTGGTCTGGGGGAATAGGGGGGAGGGGTTGAGTTGGTCTTACTTGGTTGATGTGTTGCGGCAGTGGTTCCTGGATAGGGGAGTTATGGAGATGGACTGCGCAGATGTTTGTATTCTTCCTGATTTTACGGTGTTGTTCTGAGGTGTTTATTAACATAGCTAGTGTATGTTTATTTTCTGATATTGTGTCCCAGGAGGACTCAATGGTTATGTTGTTAATCCTGGACGTGTCTGAGTCGATTATGACGTCCTGATGGTCTATTGCACCGGGTATGTATAGTGGGACTGTTATTGAATGTCTAGGGGGTATGATGACTGTGTTAGACATCAGTGCCTTTGAGGTGACATAAGGGGGTGGTCGGAAGGAATAGCTGTTAGTGGGATTGGGAGTATTAAAGGAAGGTAGACATAAGAGATGTTGTGTGTCTGAGTCGGGTGTCTCAGGGACTGTTGATTCATTATTTACATCTCGGAAGGAGATTTTGTTAGTCTCAAAGTCTATCTTAGTTTTCCAAATCTTTAGTGAATGTAGTCCTATTATACCTTGTTGATCAAGGCTCCATTCATCAGCTATGTGGAAAGTTGTGAAACCTACTTTGTGATTGTTGACTTCAATATTTAAGTCTATGGTGTCGTGTAGAGGAATTGTGCTCCCTTCTATTAAGAGTCCTTCCATATTGGAAAATTGAATTTGGGGTGGGTCATTTAATGCTTCATACAGAGCTCTTGGGATGATGTTCAGGTTTGTTCCTGTATCAACCATCATGGCAACTTTAAGTTGGTCTAGGCTTACTTCTAGGGTGAGGTATTTGTGTTGTGTATGAGATATTCCTATGGTGGTTTGGTGTGTGAGGCTGGTACACGTTCCCCCAATCGTTGTTGAGTACTGGTTGTCGTGTTGGAGGGGGGTATTTGTCGATGGGTGGTGAATGGGTTGTTAGTTCTCTGATGCGGTTGTTGTTGTGTTTTCTGTAGGTAACACTCTTCGTTGGAGTGAGATGATGTTTGGTGTAGGTTGCAGTATTTGATTGGATGTGTTGGTGTAGGGAGGAGTGGGTGTTTAAAGGGGGGTTGAACTTGTTGTTTTTGCTGTGTCCAACACTGGGCATCTGTGTGGGAAAAGGTTCCATGAACTGAGCAAGGGATAGGGTGGGGTTGTACCTGTGTGTGTTGCTTTTGTTGTGTCCAACACTGGGCATCGGTGTGGGAGAAGGTTCCATGAACTGAGCAAGGGATAGGGTGGTGTTGTACCTGCGGGTATTGTTGTTGCTGTATGCAGTCTTTTGTGTTGTGACTGTTTGATGAATGGTAGGAGCACCACTTAGAAGGTTGTTCTTGATTGGTGGGAGGGGGTTGCTGTGAGTGAAGGCTATTTAGTCTGGGGAGATGGTTGGGGGTATCTAAGGATATATTGCAAGCATTCATGATATCTAAAATATAGGTATAAGCTAGAGGATTTGTAGTGTCTAGTTCCTTTTTGGAGGCTTCCTTTAAACACTTTGGAGGGAGTTGGGAGAGATAGGAAGCTATTTCCAGGAATGTTAGTAGGTGTTTTGTTGGCATTACATTTTGACCAAATTGATCAGTGTGAGTCCAAGGAGAGTTATTCTCTAGGTCTTCTCTGACCTCTTTCATTCCGTTTGCAACAAGGTCCATTATATTAGTAATGGAATGTGGTTGGACTCTAGTGTTATTTAGGAAAGTGATGAGAAATGAAATGTTATTTGGTTGTTTGTTATGAAAAACCTTAAGAAGGTGGTGTTTATATTCCTGATAAGTGATTCCAGATGCAACTAGGGTGTCTAGCATCCTTGCCTTTGAACGGCAAATGTCAGATGGGTTTATTTTCTGACGGCACAAATTTATTTTATCTGTCTCTGAGTATTTTATGTTCTTAGAGAAAAACAGATCACATGCTGTCAAGAAATCTGTAATGGATATTCCACTATCCTGGGAAAAGGTTGGGATTTCTGTGAGGGGGGTTATGGTTTGATAGTTGTTAATTATTGTTGGTTGAGTTAGTGGGTAAGGGTAATATTGTGGGTTTGGAGGAAGGTTAGGTTGTGGTTGGTGGTATGGTGTAGAGTGGGTTTGACCAGATGGGGTATGGGGGGAAGGAAAGGGGAAGTTTTGGTACTGCTGCTGAATGGGAGGGGGGTTATTATGTGTTTGGATATGGGGGTTGGATGGATTATGGTTTATAGGAGGTTTTGTTTGCATATTTGGAGGAGCAATATGAGGAGTTGGTTGGGTGGGTTGTTGTGGTTGAGATGGTTTGGAGATGTCTACTTGAGAAGGCTGGTTGAAAAAAGGTAAGACATCGTTCTCATAAAGAGGGTCTATTGGAGTATCTGCATTGGGATTAGTTTTGTCAGGATTATTTAATTGGTCATTGGTTAACTGTTTAGAGGTATTGTCAACCTGTGGATATAGGTAAAAATGGTCTGGTTTGTCATTGCCAATTAAGTCTTCTGTGTGTATTTCCTCTTTGTCACTGGATATATCATGTTGTTGTTTGTCTTCTCTAGACTTTGAGAAGACGCTATGTAAACTTTGTTTAATTTTGGATCTGGTGGCAAAGGCCATGTTGTTAAGTCATGTATTAGTTAATAGTTAGTTTTGATTGTAATCTAAGAGAAAAAAAAAGGGAGTTGTTAAAATATGAATAATAGGTATATAGTAACTAAGGGTATTATGTTA
>NC_134817.1:43696909-43701909 GCF_046742065.1 Oratosquilla oratoria
TGAGTATAATATCAAATAGATGATTTTAGTAAAGTTGTCGTTGCTCAACCCCCCCCCCCCGAATGACCGGATCCTTGTTGGAAACCTAGAAAATATAAGACGATTATCAAAGGCCAGAATGTTGTTGATTTCAATACTATTTGTATATATATACATACATATATATATATATATATATATATATATATATATATATATGTATATATACATATATAGGTATGTATGTATGTATGTATGTATGTATATGCTCATACACGTCTATAGATATACATATATATATATATATATATATGTATATATATAGATATATATGTATGTATGTATATATATGCTCATCTTTACAGATAGACAGCTTGTTTCTCTAAACTAACAGTGTCTTTCTTCATCATGAGGTATGAACAGCTATACTTAAGACAGTTACCGCAGTGTTTTTGTCATACTGAATGACTGTCATAGAAATGAATTAAGATTCATGTAGCAGTCATACGAGATGCGCTAAGAAAATTGCTTCTGAGTAAGTTCTGCTTTATTATTGTTATAATTATTATTCAGTACTCCTACTTATTTCTTTCTTCTTTATTTTCTTCACCTTCACTCGTTTTGTTGATCCTGCTCTTACTTCAATATTTCTTTTTCTTTTTCTCCTTTCATTAACATGCCATTACCCTTCTGCTCTTTTTTTTATATTTCGTCTTTCCCAAAATTTTCTTTTTAGTTTTGTAGAGTTTCTATCAACTGCTTTTCAATTCATTACATTTTCTTTCCATGAGTTAATTCATCTTTCCAAAACATGATTCTTATCATATGATTTTCCTTCAGTCTTCTCTTGCTGTTGCTTTTCATTGCAATTATTTCCTCCTATGTATTCTTACGTGTTGGACTCGTGATCGACAGCTATTTCCCTCCCGGAAGAGAGCTCAGTCACATTTGACCGATCTATGGATAATGCTGTGACCTTACACGCACGCACATACCCAACTCCCCGCCCACGAGAGTTGGAGTAATGATTCGCATATTTGTTATAAAATCTCTTTCCTCTCTCTCCTGCCTCTCTTTTCGATGATATTTCAAATTCCTGTTCATACGTTCCTCCCATTTATTATTTGAATCTATGAATAATCATATTCGACCATTTCCTTTGCTTTTCGTATTCCTACTTTGGCCTTGCTATTTTGTCGTCTAAATGTTTGTGTATTCTCCTACTTCCCTCCTTCCTCTATTGCCACTTTTCTCTCTTTCCTTCGTAGACCTTGTTTAATTCGTTCTTTCTTTCCCTGGTATTCTTTGTTTTCCTTTATTTTCTTTGCATTTATGTTCTCAACGTTGCTCTGTTTTCTTTTTCTTTTCTTTTTTCTTCCTGCCCATCTTTTCTCTCTTTCTTCATCCTTTTCTTTTCTTCTTTAATTTGGTTATACATGTGTATTTTCAATAAATCTCTTTATTTTCCCTTATAATCTTTCCCTCATTTTACATCTGTTTCACATTTACAGTTTTCTTTATTTTCTTGATGTGCCATTGGTTACTTATTATCATTATTAACCTCTCCTTATCCTCTTTCCCTTCATCTCCTCGTTTTTACACGCTCGTAACTCTCAACTCCTCCCCAATTTGAATTTATGTTCATGTTTACATTTTCTATGTGTATGTGTGTGTGTGTGTGTGTGTGTGTGTGTGTGTGTGTGTGTGTGTGTGTGTGTGTGTGTGTGTTCACCTTGGTCTTTGGATCACGTGTTGGACTCGTGATCGACAGCTATTTCCCTCCCGGAAGAGAGCTCAGAGCTCGTATGACCGATCTATGGGTAATGCTATGACCTTTCACACACACACACATCCAACTCCCCGCCCACGAGAGTCAGAGTAACGACCCGAAGCACAGCGATACCGAAATAATTTCGGCCCTGGGCAGGATTCGAACTGGGTTCTGCGAGCACCACCGTACTTCCCATCCAGCGCTCTACCACTTCGCCATGAGTCGTGTGTGTGTGTGGGGGGGGGGTGCGTGTGAGTGTATGTATGTATTTACCTAGTAGTATTTACTTAGTTATATTTTGCGGGAGGAGAGTTATGCTCGTAGAGACCCGCTGTTGTATCTTTCCGCATCTAGCTTTTTCTTAAAGTCAGGTATAATTTTAGCACTAACTGTTTCCTCTTTCAGTTTGTTCCAGATATCTATTACTCTGTGTGGAAAGCTATTCTTTCTCAGATCTCTTCTGTAACTGTCTTTCTTAAGTTTCTTCTCGTGTCCTCTTGTATTTCTTCTGTTCCATTTTATAGGTCATCCTTATCAAGAATTTCCATCCTTTTCATAATTCTGTAAATGGTTATCAAATCACCTCTTTCTCTTCTTTGTTCTAGGGTTGGTAAATTTAGTTTGTCTAATCTTTGTTCGTATGTCATATTGCAAAGTGTTGGTGTCATCTTTGTCGTTACTCTTTGAATGCTGTCTAGTTTATTTATTTACTTATTTATTTATTTATTTATTTATTTATTTATTTATTTATTTATTTATTTATTTATTTATTTATTTATTTATTTATTTATTTATTTATTTATTTATTTATTTATTTATTCATTTATCTATTTATCTATTTATCTATTTATCTATTTATTTATTTATTTATTTATTTATTTATTCATTTATTTATTTATTTGTTCTAGGTGTCCATAGAGACGCTGCGTATTCAAATTTTAGTCTTATTAGTGTAACTAGTATTTTCTTTACCATTTCTTTATCCATGTAGTCAAAGGCCACTTTCATTGATCTAAATATGTTAAAATCTTCTTCGACTAATTTGTTATTTTATATTGACCCGAGATTCTATTTTTGCTTTTTCCAAATTCCATTATGCTACATCTCTTAATGTTGAAATTCACTTCACTCTTTCGTCTCCACTTCCAGACTTTGTCCAGGTCTTCTAGAGATTTGCAAACTTCCTCTATACTTACTCTCTTTAATAGCTTCGCATCATCTGCAAAGAAGTTCATATAATATTTCACGCCTTCATTCATGTCATTTATGTAAATAGCAAACATTGTCGGAGCCAATACAGAGCCTTGGGGAACTCCGCTTATCATCTTCCAATTTGAGTTCTTGTCTCTAAGTACCACACTCATTTTTCTTCCGTTCAATAAATCTATCATCCATTCCGATAAATTTCTTTGTATTCCACCAATTATTTCAATTTTTCTTGGTAATTTTTCGTGTGGTACTTTGTCAAAAACCTTTTGTAAGTCCAAGAAAGCATAATCTGTCCATCCATCTCTTTCTTGTATTATTTCTATTAATCTTGATAAAAGACATATTAAGTTTATAGCACATGATCTTAAACTTTTAAATACAAATTGTTTAGGGTATAGTATATTTTTCTCTTCCAAATGTTTATTTCATTTATTTTTGATAATGTTTTCGCATATTTTTGCGATTGTGCTTATAAGGGATATCAGTCTATAGTTTGTTGGATTTTCTTTGTCTCCTGCTTTATATATCTATATAATATTTGCATTTTTCAAATTTTGTGGTACTTTTCCTTCTTTGAGTGAGAAGTCAATTATCTTGTGTATTTTGTCTGTAAATTCATCTATACATTCTTTCAATATCCAGTTCACTATTCCATATGACTTTCTGACGTCTGATGTGTACGTGTGTGTGTGTGTGTGTGTGTGTGTGTGTGTGTGTGTGTGTGTGTGTGTGTGTGTGTGTGTGTGTGTGTGTGTGTGTGTGTGTGTGTGTGTGTGTGTGTGTGTGTGTGTGTGTGTGTGTGTGTGTGTGTGTGTGTTTGCGCGCGCGTGTGTGTGTGTGTCTGTGTGTGTTGTGTGTGTGTGTGTCTGTGTGTGCGTGCGCGTGTCTGTGTACGTGTGTGCGCGTATATGTGTGTGCGTGTGTAGGTGTATGTGTGTGTGTGTGTGTGTGTGTGTGTGTGTGTGTGTGTGTGTGTGTGTGTGTGTGTGTGTGTGTGTGTGTGTGTGTGTGTGTGTGTGTGTGTGTGTGTGTGTGTGTGTGTGTGTGTGTGTGTAGACATGCGTTTACTCGGGCAGGTATACATGAAAAAAGAGCGAGTCTATGCAATGACATTTGTCCTCGTTAGTATACGTCCACACGTATTTGCAAATTTCCACAGATTTGTTAATCCACTTCACTTCCAGAGTCCATATGTACACGTAATTGTGTGTTCGTGTCTTTTTCAAAACATTTAAAAGATATGAAAAATGATATTTCTTTATTTTGTTTTTTGACAGTTGTTTTATTGTTTGTGATAAGGATAAGATAATATTTTTTCTTTAAGTTCTAATTCATTTACTGTCGATATCTACTCTTCACCCAGGCATAGAATATAAAGGGCAAGGGAGCAATTTTTTCTTATCTAAGTGTCTCTAACCTTAAACACCTAAGCTAAGATAATGTTTTAAGATCATAATCTAAAATCTTTACTCAAATTATGGAATGCTGTTTAGCATATATAGATTTTTCTTATGCAACTATATGTATAGAGTGTGTTTATTCATGTTTATTTGAAAGCTTTTATACTGAGATTTAAAGTTTATACGTGTCATAACTAATTATACTCATTTGTTCTTATTAACTTACATCAATATCAATATGAGTTTGTAATCTCATATATGGTATGAATAAATTAAACATTTGATATTCGAAGAACTTGCCTCGTCTATATTGCAGTAAAATTAATTTAAATGGAATTTTTCTCACTTGGTTACTACACATTTTATTCTCGAAGAACTTACCTAATCTATATTGCAATAAAATTAATGTAAATAGAATTTTCCCACTTGGTTATTGATTTTACAAGTGTCTTCTAAAATTTCGTAACTTAATAGAATAACTTAATCACATACACAAATCGTCAATCCTAATAGGAGATCGGCTTACATATTATACAAAAGTTTCTCTTTTCTTAGACGTTTTTCATCACAGTAACGTAAACAAAAGAAGCGTTTCTTGTATCTACATTACCCAATTCTAGCCAGAAAGGATTCTTCGTAAA
>NC_134817.1:43716909-43719409 GCF_046742065.1 Oratosquilla oratoria
GTCTTGTTGTAATGAGTTGCAATCCTCCTCACTTTCTGATATTTTTGCGTCGTCTGCAAAGAAATTAATATAACACTCCACTCCTTCATCCATGTCATTTATGTACATGGCAAACATGATCGGGGCCAGCACTGATCCCTGCGGGACACCACTTTTCATTTCTTCCTAATTTGAGAATATATCTCTAACTACTACTCTCATTTTCCTCCCAGTCAGGAAGTCTTTCATCCATTCCAATAATTTTCCTCTGATTCCACTAATTGATTCTATCTTCCTTACTAGTTTATTGTGTGATACCTTTTCAAATGTTTTTTGTAGGTCTATAAAGGCACAGTCCTCCCATCTCTCTCTTGTATTATGTCTATTAATCTTGAATAGAAGCAGGTCAAGTTTGTTGTACATGATCTTCCTTGTATGAATCCATATTTATTTGGATTCAGTATAGTTTTTTCTTCCAAATGTTTAATCCATCTATTTTTGACGACCTTTTTCGTAAAGTTTTGCTACTGTGCTTGTCAGGGAGACCGATCTGTAGTTTTATGGGTCTTCCTTGCTTCCTTTCTTAAAAATTGGTACAATGTTTGCATTATTCCAGTCCTGTGGCACTTTTCCTTCTTTAAGTGAGAATTTCATTATATTCTATATTTTATCTGCTAATTCCTCCATGCATTCTTTCAGTATCAAATTTGCAATTCCGTCTGGACCATGTGATTTTCTGATGTCAAGGGTTTTGATTTGGTTGCTAATTTTTTTCTGTGTTACAATTATTTCTTTCATTGAGGGGAATACCTCTCTATTTCCTCACAGTTAGATGCTTTTTCTATAGTGAATACTGATTTGATGTGGTTGTTTATAATTTCAGCCATTTCCAGTTCTTCTGTATATTCATATTAACCTTGGCGCACCTTTTTTATTTCTTGTTTGTTCTTCAGTTAACCATTTACATACCTGTGAAATAGTTTGAGGTCTTCCTTTCATTTTTCTATTATTTTTTTCATAGTTCCTCTTTTCATCTCTACGTATTTTTATATAATAATTTCTTAGTTTGATGTACATTACCCATTTGCTTGTTTTCTTGTCTCTTTTCCATTTCTTCCAAGCTTTATCTCTTTTATCCTTAGCCTCACTACACCTTTTGTTGTACATACATACATATACCAAGGCTTTTTTTCCCCTTACCAGGGGGGTAGCCAAAAAGGACAAGGCACAAAAACATTCCCACCCATTTCATCCCCGAAGACACTCCACACCCCTCCACCAACTTTTTATGTATGTTCTTTCCATTTTTTGTTGTGATACGTATTTATTCATTCCCTCATTATATATATATTTTTAGTATATTCCATTTCTCTTCCATCCCTGTTTCTTCATTTAGGAATTTTTCCCAGTTCGCATTGCGAAAGAATTTTTTGATATTCTAAATTTTGTTGTTGTTGTACATTAGTCTTCCTATTATATCTTAAACATTTCTGCTTTGATCCATTTGCTCTTTCATCTCAAATTCTATTAGTACATGGTCACTCTTTCCTATCGGAGTTTTGTAATCAATTTAATCGACAATTTCAGCCTCTGTCGTATTAAATCCAGCCTTGATGATTCTTCACTACCTCTGTATCTGGTATTTTTCTTTATCCACTGAGTCATTGTGTATTCGATGGTCATGTTGAGTAGGACGTTGCCCCAGAGTTCCTCTGCGCCCTTCACTGTCATTTCCTCCCAACATATTTCTTTTTCATTAAAGTCACCCATAATTACTGTATTTCCTCTGTCCTTCAGTATATCAGTTAATTCATATTTTGTATCTTCTAGAATTTTGGAATGATCACTTTCTGTCCAGGACTTTCTTTTGGGGGGCACATACGCCACTACAAATTTTCTACCCTTCATATGTTTGCTTTCAACATATATCGTAATTGATTCTACATTATTTTTTCCTTCAGTTATTTTTTTTTTACATTTAAATCTTTATTAGTCAAAATTAATACTCCACCACCCTGTTTATTCTTTCTATTTTTTTTCCAACAGTTGTATAACACCTTGTCCTACAGTGTTGGATGGTGGAGTACACTTTGATTTAGTTTCCACTATTCCCATTATGTCTGTTTTTCTAAGGCCAGATAATCATTTATTTCATTCATTCCTGAAGTTATTCCATCTATATTGGTATAAGCTATCCTTAATTTTCTTTCTCCTCGTCTTTTTCTGTATTCTCTGTTTCCTTTTTTCTTATATACCATTTTCTTCCACTATCAATATTTTTTTTTCAGTTTCAGTTCTTTTTTCGTTTTTTCATACGTTTTGTTTCTAAGTTCTTTTTCTTTTTCATCTTTACTCATTTCTTGTTCTCTCCATACATCCTTGTAATGTTCACTATTTGCTAATATTACTGTTCTGGATAGTACTTCCTCGGCAATTGTTTGAGTTCTAAGCTTTACTTTCAGTGGCCTGTATTGTTTTTCTTTGGAGTATCTGCCCATCCTATAGGTCTCCTCGATTTCCC
>NC_134817.1:43724043-43729043 GCF_046742065.1 Oratosquilla oratoria
CCATTGAAAATTAATTTGAAGTTTTACTTATGTCCTTTCTCTGTTTAATGAGAGTTTTGTATATGAGTACACTTTCACTAGAGACATAGCTTTACTGAAGACATGATATCCTAAATGGTTAGTTTGGTTTTCAATAATGTGATAGTTTGTGTGGAGCTAGATATTCATATTGGTACATATATATTTTGACATACTGCATGGATATATATCCGTTTACATAAAAGTTGATTTGACTATTCATTTTGTTCCATTCTGTTACGAGATAAATGTTGCTAATATTTATGTTGTCGAGAATTGTGAATGGTTATTGGCTTCATTTTTAATGGGAAATTGTGATTTTTATCATTGATGTTGCTGTTCTTATTATCGTGCTTGTACATATTGTTATTTATTCAAGGCAGTTAACTTATGAACTTTTAAAAAAAAATCTAAGTTTAAGATGGATTTATATAATACATGTATGGTATGAAATGCTTATTGGGCTTCCTTGAGTGGGAGGCTTTGAGTTTGATATAATTATGTATTATTCCGGGGCTTCATGATTGGAAGGATGTGAAGATGTACTTTTACAGATACTGGGAAAGAGTTTGATAAGTAAATCATCGTAAGGACTTAATCTATCAAATCGCATGACGTCCTGCGTCCGAAGGAGGAATAATTAATGCATTGGCATAGTTTTATGTGTTGGTTTTGTTCATCGTGGGATTTGTCGTCGTGCTTTGGTCTGTCCTATTTTACTCGGTTTTGGGTGACTGCCTGGAAGATTTTTTCGTGGCGGGGCATGTTGCGGTGGGCATTTTGTTAGTGTGAGTAAGTCAACCTTGAAATTGAAGAAGTATCTCGTAAGTCTAATGTCAAAATTGCACTGGGATATGTTTTATTATTTAATTATTGAGTTCTATCTATTGTGGTGTATGATGTTCTATTTCTGTAATTCATAGTTATTTCTGATAGTTCTATGTAGATTAACATTTTACATCTTACGAATGCAGATATTTTGTTGGATGATATGTTGATTTAGTTATTTTTTATATGTGGGGTATTTGTATGTACCTATGGGTTCGTTTGCGACATACTATTTATATCAAAATGTGTTAAATAAATTGGGTACTTATGGTAGGCCTACGCTGGAGTCTTGGTAGCACTGTGGTTAGCTGGAGACTGACGTAGGCTGTAGCTTAAGATGTTGACTGGAAATATTGCCGGGTTCGCAATTTTCGGTTGGCACTCTAGCCAAGGGTGGCTGTGGTTGGAGGGTGTATTTGGTAGGTTGAGGTGAGTAAAGTTGAGTCGACGGGGGGTGGGGGTAAATGGGTCCAGGCCCAACCACTGTGAGGTTCCTGGTCTGGGTGGAAAGGGGTGGAAATCTGGTGCAAGGCAAGTTAGGTGGGTCCGGGCCTAGCCGCAGCGTACCCACCTACTCTATCCTTCACTCCCTCCTACTCCTCTCTCAGCTTCTTCTTGTACTCCTCCTTTTCCTTTTTATTTAAGGAGTTCACTCTAAACACCTCCCTATCTTTTGTCCTTTTCCTCTTTCTCCATCTATCCTCCACTCTCAACTTACCTTCCACCCAAAAAATATCTGATATTCCCCCACCCTCTCCCCTTAGCACATGTACATTCTTAACTCTTCCTATTATACTCCTATCTACCACTACATAGTCCATTAACACTCTATCTACCACCACTCTATCCACCACCTTCTCCCATGTGTACTTATACTTGACTTTCTTCCGAAACACTGTATTTGCTATCATCAACTCTCTAGACACATCTCCAACATTAACTCTCCACTACGAGTGTTTCCTGGAACTCCATTTTTTTCCAACCACTCTGTCAATTAATTCATTTCCTACCCTAGCATTAAGGTCTCCCAGTACTACTACATTGACGCTCCTCCCTAATCCCTCTATGCACTCATTTAAATCTATCCAAAAAGACTCCCTTTTTTCTACACTCTTCTCACTACCAGGCCCATATGCACTTACAAAAACCCACATCTCCTTTCCCAATTTCATCTTCATTCACATTATCCTTGAAGAAACCTCCTTCTACTCCACTACACGTTTACCTAGCTCTTCACTTACTAGTATAGCAACCCCTTCTCTCCCTCGCCCTCCCTTCACTCCTGAGAACATCCCAACTACACTCTCAAACTCACACTCGCCCTTCCCTTTCAACTTAGTTTCACTCAAAGCCAACACATACACCTTTCTTCTCACAAGCATACTACCTATCTCTTCCCTTTTACTCTCATCTGTACCACATCTACGCACATTAAAAGACCCAAACCTTAGGGTGCTGGTTGGAAAACTCCTAGACCCTCTTATGCCTTTACTTTTTTTTAGGAATTTCCCCTGTGGGGCTACAGGGAGAAGGATGCCTGGTCCCAATCCCCGTCCCGTTTTTCTAGCCTCTTACGATCCAAGTGGGAATATTTGGTTGCAGCTTTCCTTTCCCCCTACCATATATATATACATATAATTATATAAGTAAATATACATACATATATATATATATATGTATATGTATAAATATATATATACATGTATATATATATATATATGTGTGTGTGTATATATATACATAAACATGCATGTGTATATATTTATATATATATAAATATATATATATACATATATTTTTATATATATATATATATATATATATATATATATATATATGTGCGTGTATGTGTGTGTGTGTGTGTGTGTGTGTGTGTGTGTGTGTGTGTGTGTGTGTGTGTGTGTGTGTGTGTGTGTGTGTGTGTGTGTGTGTGTGTGTGTGTGTGTGTGTGTGTGTGTGTGTGTGTGTGTGTGTGTGTGTGTGTGTGTGTGTGTGTGTGTGTGTGTGTGTGTGTGTGTGTGTGTGTGTGTGTGTGTGTGTGTGTGTGTTAGTGTGTGTGTGTGTGTGTGTGTGTGTGTGTGTGTGTGTGTGTGTGTGTGTGTGCGTGTGTGTGTGTGTGTGTGTGTGTGTGTGTGTGTGTGTGTGTGTGTGTGTGTGTGTGTGTGTGTGTGTGTGTGTGTGTGTGTGTGTGTGTGTGTGTGTGTGTGTGTGTGTGTGTGTGTGTGTGTGTGTGTGTGTGTGTGTGTGTGTGTGTGTGTGTGTGTGTGTGAAATAACGTAACTCATACTTGTCGTGACCTTTGTATTCATTACGCGAGATCAATGCTGAATAAACCACAGTGACTCCATATATATAGTGCCGCTAGACGTAATGGAACAAACGCTTATCATATGAAATATAATGATAGTGCGTGATAACAACATCAATGTAAAGATTTGTCTTGCAAAGGAATATGAGCACGTAACAAAATTATTTCTTCATTTAATTGTTTATTTTATTTTATTTAACGGTAAACCTGTAGCCTTTAAGAACTTCTCCATACTATTATGGAGTTTTCCTGTGGAAAAAATGTGCTACTTTATAAGTTTGCACGTGCTGTTCGGGGTAAGGTTGCAGAAACTTTTCGTTGATGAAAAGCAATTATTCTAATTTTTCGGACAGAAACGCACTGAATAAATAGAGCCATTTAGATTTTAAAAGAGATATTTCAGGATGTTAGTAGGAAGCAGGGATAGTAGGAGTTAAAATTGATCATCAAAAATATGATGACCTTAGGATATTCACTACATAAATCTTACAGATAAGAATGATACTGGTGAACCTGGATATGTGTTGTGGTGAGATCATTTTCTTCGATGCCCATCTCGTAGATGCCCATTACTAAACCAAGAGTAAGCTGTAGAATACAAACCGAGGAAAGATTTTCTAGGAAAAGAATGAAACTTTAATGAAGTATCTGCCTCATAACGGAGATCCTAAGCAAAAAGGTATCAGCTTTCGATGCATAATTGATGGCGCTCAGTACAGATTACAGGTATTTTCCATTTCTCTCCCATGAATAATGAAATTGTACTGAAAGAGCCTATAAGTAGAAACGTCTGTTTTGAATATTATCGTTCAAAGTGGAGAAACTTTCATTCATTTTCTTTTCTTGCCCCCAGGATTTTTTTTTTCTAGAAAAAGTAGTATGCACAAGCCCTTTATCATGGAAGAAATGCCTTGGGGAATAATGAAAGAGCACAGGCCTTTATCATATACACATGCCCTTTATCATGGAGGAAATGCCTTGAGGAATGATAAAAGAGCACAGGCCCTTTATCATGGCGGAAATGCCTAGGGGGAATAATAAAAGAGCACAGGCCCTTTATCATGGAGGAAATGCCTTGGGGAATAATAAAAGAGCACAGGCTCTTTATCATGAAGGAAATGCCTTCGGGGAATAATAAAAGAGCACAGGCCCTTTATCATGGAGAAAATGCCATGGGGAATAATAAAAGAGCACAGGCCCTCTATCATGGAGGAAATGCCTTGGGGAATAATAAAAGAGCACAGGCCCTTTATCATGGAGGAAATGCCTTGGGGAATAATAAAAGAGAACAGGCCCTTTATCATGGAGGAAATGCCTAGGGGGAATAATAAAAGAGTACAGGCCCTTTATCATGGAGGAAATGCCTTGGGGGAATAATAAAAGAGCACAGGCCCTTTATAATGGAGGAAATGCCTTTGGGGAATGATAAAAGAGCACAGGCCCTTTATCATGGAGGAAATGCCTTGGGGGGAATAATAAAAGAGCACAGGCCCTTTATCATGGAGGAAATGCCTTAGGGAATAATAAAAGAGCTTGGGAAAAGGCTGCATAAGGGGAGAAATGACACCCGGTATAGATGGGTCATGGAAAATTAACATCTGATTTACAAATGGAACGCTGTAAATAAAGGTTACATTGAGGAAAAAACGGTTGCAATATTACGGAAAAGGAAAACAATAAAATATGTGATGAATGATTTGCAATGTTAGTCTTTGTTAGCCGTGTAAGTATGAAGTTTTAGGGAGGATTTTCAATGGCTATTGGTGACTGCCAATTTTACTAGATGTTCTAGCATCTAAAAAAATAATCGCTTCTAGCTGAATAGCTCCTAACCTAATCTCATCAG
>NC_134817.1:43754043-43761543 GCF_046742065.1 Oratosquilla oratoria
ACCCATACCCGTCTGCCTCGGTGGGCAGCTCTCTGGCAGCCCTACCCACCCCAGGATATGAAGGGACCCCCACCGAAAGGACTACACCGCCCACCCCGACTCCCACAGCCACTCCTGTAGAGGCCGAAGACAAAGCCAAAGCCGAAACCGAAGGAACGAAGAAGACACGCAAAAGAAAAAATCGAAGCAAGAAATCAGTCACCACCGCCCCCGCTGGCCCCTCCCCCGCGGGACCCACCCCCACGGCAAAGCTCGCTCCTCCAGAGGAAACCAACAGCGTGCCGGACCGTATGGACACCGTAGAGGAAGCACCTCCCACTCCTCATTCTCCCTCTACAGAGCCATCTATACATTGCTCCATCGGTGGCTTGAGAAAAACCGTAGAAGCATTACAAAGCAGCCTAGCGGGTACAAACCCTCATATGGCCCAACTCCTGGATGGGATCTTCGTGATTCTCCAAACAATTCTGGACATAGCCAACCATGGACAGAATTAGAATCATGCAGTGGAACTGCCGGGCAATTAACACCGCCTGGGACCTACTGGTACAACACCTCGCGACCAACTCTTACGAAGTCATTGCACTTCAATCCCTCCGGAAGCGGCCAAAGCAACTTCCGCACCTGCCGGGCTTCCACTACCCCTCCCCCCCTTCTACTGTACAGACGACTCGAGGTGAGGTACGTGTCGCCACATATATCTCCCTGGGGCTGGCTGCTCGCTCCTGGTCTCTACCTGGCCCTCCCCTCGAGGAAGGATACGGCACTGTCACCTCCATCACTGTGGATGGAGATCGGATGGTGAACATGCTAAATTACTACAACCCAGAAACAACCCGAATGTTTGGATGGCTGGCGGACCTTCCCGACGACTGGATCGTGGTGGGAGATTTTAATCGCCGCGACGCCCTTTGGGAGGATGACTACGACCACTCCTCCCAGACCATCGCAGCTCAGCTAGATACAGCCAACGTAGTCCTCCTCAACGACGGGGGTCATACCAGGATTCCTGATATCGAGGGACACAGAAAGTCTGCAATCGACTTATCCTTTGTCTCCTCAAACCTTGTAGGCGCTACAGACTGGCTCCCCGATGTCCTCCGATCACCTTCCCATCCGTGTCACCATACACCTTGCTCCCGTACTTCAACTACCACCAAAGAGGGAGCATTTCAACCTTGCAGAGGCGGACTGGACCAAGTTCCAGGCCTACCTGGTGGACAGGCACTGTGGCGCCAACCTCAGCTGGACGGGTGGAGTACCTTAACGATCAGTTCACCCACACGGTGCTCGCGGCAGCCCGGCATGCCATTCCGCTGAGCAGCACGAGTACAGGTAGACGTGGCCACCCCTGGTGGACGGACAGCTGCAAGGCAGCAGTCCGCAGCAAGCGGCAAGCCTACCACAAGTTCCTGAAGGTGGGCTCCGCAGACGCCTTTGCAGACATGAAGTCTACAAAAGCCCAGTGCAAGAAAACCATTGCCCAGGCCAAGCTCGCCTACTGGAACACCAAAAAGGACGATGACACCGACCTCTCTGCAGCCTGGAGGAAACTGAAGATTCTGAAGTGCCGGTACAACCCTCCCGACTCCGACCTCACCACCCCTGATGGAATTATCCTCCGCACGCCCGTGGAAAAAGCAGAGGGCTTCCTTCGCCACTTCTCCGAAGCGAGCTCTACTTCCAACCTCCCAGAGGCCCAACGTCACTTCCGTCAGGAGTAAGAGACCAATATGGACCTCTCCCCCCCTACGGGGGAGGACACTCCTCTCACCCTCCGTGAACTCCACTGGGCACTAAGAGCAGTTCGATCCTCGAAGAAGTCTCCTGGTGCTGACAAAATCACCTACCCACTCCTGCGCCACCTCCCCCCTCTACTACAAGAGACCCTCCTTTCCATCTTCAACAAGTGTTGGAAGGAGGAAACTGTACCGGAGGCATGGAAACACGCCATAGTGATTCCTATCCCCAAGAGTGGTAAACCACGGAACAAGATAGCCAACCACAGGCCTGTTTCGCTCACCTCCCACGTAGGAAAAATCTACGAGAGGATGGTACTCAACCGACTGTCGCACTTCGTGGAATCAAGAAGAGCCCTTCCAACACTCCAGGCAGGCTTTAGGAAGAGACGAAGCGTCACGGACCACATCGTGAGGCTGTCTGAACATATCCAAAGGGCCCAGCGACAGAGGAGGATCTTGCACACCTGCTTCCTGGACATCGCCAAAGCATTCGACACGGTCTGGCACGCCAAGCTCCTTCACAAACTAAAATCCTTGGGAGTCTCCCCAGCTATCTACGCTTTCACCCGATCGTTCCTCTCCAATCGCTCCATCTCGGTGAGATGGAAGGGAACCCTCAGCCAACAGGCCCCCATCGACATGGGAGTCCCCCAAGGCTCTGTCGTGGCGCCCCTACTTTTCACACTACTGCTGGCGGATGTCGGAAATGGCGTGCGCAGCGACACGGTCGTCACTGCCTATGCCGACGATGTAGCACTATGGCGCAAGTCCAGGCACAGGCGTCCAAAGCGGGACTCTGTATAACACAAAGCGGAACTTCGGGTATTCCAAAGCCAAATAGAGCTGGTGGTGGCACAACTCACGAGCCTGGGATTCTCACTCTCCTCGACCAAAACGGTGTACATGCCTGTACATCAAGTTGGCTACAATAGGGGAGAGTATCCCAACTGGAACCAGATCACAGTCTGTGGCTCACCTGTGAAGCCCACTGCCTCAGCTCGATACCTGGGAGTCATTTTCCAGAGAGACGGACGGTGGACCAAGCACATTCAACAGGTCTCCCGAAACGCTAGACGAGCACTCAACCTGGTTCGGGCTATCCGACACGAGACCTGGAGTAAGCACCGTGCCACCCTTATTCCCATAGTCCAGAGTCTTGTGCGCTCTCGGCTCCTCTTTGGCGCCCCTGCCCTCCACGACCTACCGCCAGAGACCCTACGCAACATGACCCGGATCGAGTGCCAAGCACTCCGCCTAGCGCTCGGTCTACCGACATCAGTCCCGCAGGAGCAAGTATACAGCGAAGCTGGGATCCTTCCTCTCCGACATCGTCTCAAGCGGGACGCCTGCAGATACCTTTTTGGCTCCGCGAGGGTCCCAAACTCTACGGATGCGGAACTGACAGAAAGCTGGGTCGAAAACCAGACTACAGCTCTTATTCAAGGCCTGCCCAGCTCAATAAAGGACATCTGTCTCGCAGCCGGACTTCGACCAGACGACCGAAGGCTTGTATCCCAGCATCAATTCGACCCTGTTCCTCCCTGGGACCTGGACCCTCCCGACATCACACCTGTCATCCCCGGACTAAACCGCGACGACACCCCCCACCTGCTGTTAATGCGGACCCGAGAGTTACTGGCGAGAAAATATGCGGAAGACTTACTCGTCTACACAGATGGCTCCGTCCGTGAGGACGGCCGCACTGGAGCGGGAGTCTTGCTTCAGCCGACAAACGAATCCTTCTCGGTGAAGCTTCCCCCCACCACCATCCAAACGGCCGAGCTCGTCGCCATCCGAGAAGCAGTGGTCAAGGTCATCAACCTACCCCAACCTCCACCACGAGTCACCATCCTCTCTGACTCCCGAACAAGCCTGACTATCCTGTAGGGAGCATACTACGAGTCGAGGCCCGAACTCCTCGACGACATACTACGCCTCTCGACTGAGGCCACAAATCTAGGCGTCCACCTCCGTTTCCAGTGGGTCCCATCCCACGTGGGACTACACGGAAATGAAATGGCGGATAGCGCCGCCAAACGAGGCGCTCTACTGCCAGAGGAAAACCGGGTCGTGTTTCAGCTCACGGCCTGCGACGCTTTCCCCAGGATAGAACAAGCTTCCTGGGACATCTGGGAGTCGGACTACGCCGCCACCGCAGCCTCCCGGGGATTGCCCACTATTCGCCCTATGACCAAGGCCTCGGCCTCTTGCTCACTACCTCCTCACATATCTTCTGCTATTTCCAGGATCCGGGTCAACCACTGGTGGACCAAATTCCTACAACCTACCTGCACCTGCGGCACCGAACCGGTGTCCTTCCAGCACTGCCTCTTCTTCTGCCCCACGCTGAAGGACCACTTCCTCCCTCTACGAGACCTTCTCGGCGACCCTTCTACAGCCCTGGACCGCCTCCGGGCCAACACCACCACGGATTCAGGCCACACCCATATCGTCCTGGCAGCCCAGCTAACGAAAAAGAAGGATCATCTTAAACACTCCATCACATCTACACATAAACCGTTCCCTCTGGCACATGCTCCTGTCAGGACTCACAACTCACAACACCACCGCAAGCTAAAAGACAGTCCCTAAATAGGATACCTCCGCTGGGACGCAAAAAAAAAAAAAAAAAAAAAAAAAAAAAATTATACACTCTGAAGAAGTCCTAGTTGGACGAAACGTCAGATATAAAACTTCAACGGATTCTTAGCGTTTAAACTCACCACCCTACCACTCATTCTGTATTCACACCTCAATATATATATATATATATATATATATATATATATATATATGTGTGTGTGTGTGTGTGTGTGTGTGTGTGTGTGTGTGTGTGTGTGTGTGTGTGTGTGTGTGTGTGTGTGTATAAACATATATATATGTATATATATATACATACATATATATATACATACATGATCATAAAATGTACGATCATTCCGATCCCAATATAGGTTATGATTTCTAGTGGTTATCTTTTGTAGTTCAAGGTGAAAAGTTGGATGGATTTGAATCAAGATGTGTCACACATATTAATTGAGCGACGGCACGTGTGTATTAACATGTGTCCTAACTATTTAGATACTGAGAGTTAGATATACAATTAAGTTTTTAAATTGAAGTTTGATGTTTGATATTTTGATTCTGGGTATGTACTGTATGTAGAGAGGATTCAGCTGTCATATGGTCCCGGTGGATTGATACTGATTGTAGATGATATTCTTGACCACCTGTTGTTGTCAGGAATGTTGTCTGTGTTTAAATTGTTGCATTGTGTTATAAAGTCTGGATTAAGGATTTTAATGTTTTTCCATTTTTTTTTTTTTTTTTTTTGCTTAGTATATGGCATCTAGTGTTAAGTGATTCTATTTTATTTAATTTGTGTAGGTGTTCCATTGTATTTTGGTAGGGGTGTGTGTGTTTCTGTGCTTCTCTTATGATTTTGTTTTGTGTAACTTGTAATTCTTTATATGCGATTTTGTTTTGTCTGGTGTCGAGTATCGGTGGGTATTCTAGTTGTGGTCTTATTAATGTCTTCTATATTCTTAATTGAATTTTTGTGTTTAGGCTTTTAAGTCTTTTTAGTTTTTTATTTGTGTTGTTTGTTTTTCTGTATACGTGTGATTGTGTGTAGTCTTATGCTTTGTGTTCCTATGCTTGCTCCTAATATGGTTATTTGTTTTTTGTATGGTGTGTTATTTCCTTCTATTGTGATTGGTGTTGGTTTGCGAGTGGATATGGAAAGTATTTGGAATTTTGTTTTATATACAATGATAATGCAAATATGAATATTTATGCAAAGTGGGAGGCCAAGTAAGGGAATTGGGAAAGGTTGTGAGCGAGTCTCTCATAGTCTACCGATATCGTTCGCGGTATCGGAAGTTTGGGCCACCACTATCTGAACATTGAAATTATCAAGCTTGTACATTCTCTGACCTAAATTTGAGTGAGTTAGTTGGTCGGTCGGCATGAGAATGAAGGCAGGTAAGGGTGGTTTGGATTGGGTTGGGTGGAGGGAGGGTGTGTGGCGTGTTGCCTGCCTTCCTTCCTCTCTTTCCCTTTCCTTTCCCTGTGCTCTTCTGCTGCTGCTGCTGCTGCTGCTGCTGCCGACGACCCCCGCTGCGTACGTGCTCATGATCTAAGCACGCTCGCCACGGATCCTGCGAGCCAGCTGGATGTCCTTGGGCATGATGGTAACACGCTTAGCATGGATAGCGCACAGGTTGGTGTCCTCGAACAGATTCTTTTCTAATCTGATCTACAGTATATAGCGTTTGTCACAAATTTTACATGGAACTAAATAAATACATTCTTCTTTCTTATTAGGAGAATTTAATGAAAAGACTTCCAACTGTATTTGACTTCTTAAATGTTACTTGAATGTTGAAAGTCTTAAGATTATGAGGTAGTTTGATAAAATTTTCATAGAAAAGAACAAGTAGGTTTTTTACAACGAAAGTTCTACTAGCATTTTTCTCATAGTGTTTTTTTTTTTGCCATTTTTTTGCCATTTTACAAGAAGCTTTAAGAGGTGCCTAGGATATTTTAATTTTGAAGCTGTCATATATTCTTAAAAATTCATAATTCAAAATCTCCGGACTACAAACTTTATACCCTCTAAGGAACATTGATAACACTGAAATTTTTTTTTTTTCTGTAATGATGAGACGAGTAAAAATAGTGCTGGGTTTTCTATAGGCATCAAATTTGAAAGACCTTTCATTTCTTTAGATCATTGCATCAAGGAAAGTTAAGTGATTATTTTCTTCTGTTTCAATGGTGAATTTGATGGAAGGGACTAAGGCATTTAAGTTTAGATAAGAGCAAAGTTGGATCATTGGCAGGCCAAATACATATGATATCATCAATGTATCTATAACATGTAACATTATGGAGGAGAATTTTAGGTAATAACTTAGTTTAACTAAATTCCATGTAAAGATTGCTAGGAACTGGAGAAAATGGATTGCCCATAGCCATACAAAATTTGTGCATTCAACCATTTGAAGATTTTCAAAGTATTACTCTACTAAAACACATTGAGATCACGAAAATTAAAGTGAGTGCCATGTTCAAAATACTAGGACAAAAGAAATATGAATTTGATCGTGCTATACAGGTTGAATGAAAACCAAGGTTGTTAGATTAGAGTTATGGAAAAATTAGGTTTGTTTGTAAAACCCTTAATGTTAAACTTGACAAATAGAAATATATTTTAATCAAAGAGAGTAATTGGATTAAACATGCTAACCCAAATTTTTGATGAATTTATTCGACAAACCTTTATGTGATGATATCAAGTGTGGTTTGGGTTTCTGACTTAGTTTTGCTACATCTAAATAGGTTGACAGTGTTAATATAGCCAAAGATTTTTTAATCTGAAGAAAAAATTGTGATGTACCTTGTGGTGATATCAACATTAGCAAATATTTAGTGTACGATTATTTGTCTAATTCTAATCAGCCCACCTGCTCAAAACGTTTTATCAAAGAGTACAATAATTTTAAACAATGACAAAGAATATCATGCTACTAAAACCGATAAGAGTAACAGTGCTGTAATGTTGACTAAGAACGATTGTAGTTGATTGATAATATAGAAATTTTATTGAGTGATGAAAACACATGCACTAAGTTAAAGAAAAAATCATCAAGAATTTCAAATCAAAATTAGAACAACATTCAAACATTATGAACATTTAATCAGAGTTCTCATCTACTACCCCGTCTCTTTCATATATGTATGAATTAATCAAAAC
>NC_134817.1:43771543-43786543 GCF_046742065.1 Oratosquilla oratoria
ATCCCAAGGGTGCGGTGAACTATGTTCTAACAGGTACATTCCAACAGCCGTCGGCACAGAGTACGGAAGCGCTCATTCCAAATGTACCTAAGGGAATCATACCACGGCAAACTCAATTGTGTGTTCTAACTCCCCCTTGTGAAAAACTTCCCATACGCAATTTGCACCTTGTTTCAGGCTGGCCGCTTCCAACAAAGGCGACTAGTAGTGGAGCCAACATTGGTGACACTAAATTTGGTGACCCCGGAGTGATTGTCAGCTCCGGATCCCCGTCGCCGTGGCTTGACCGCCCAGCCCGGCCTGCCCGGCCCCGCCGACCCGGCCAGCACGGCCCCGCCGACCCGGCCAACCCAGCCCCGGCCTGCACGCCTCACCAGCATGCCTAGCCCAGCCCCACCGCCCCGGCCTGCACGCCAAACAAGCGTGCCCAGCGCCGCCCCGGCTTGGCTGCCCAGCCCAGCACCACCGCCCCGGCCTGCCCGCCGCACTAGCGTGCCCAGCGCCGCCCTGGCGTGCCCCAGTCCCGCCCCGCCGTCCCGGCTTGGTTGCCCAGCCCAGCCCCACCGCCCCGGCCTACCCGCCGCACCACGCCTAGCGCCGCGCCGATGTGCCCTGCCCCGCCCTGACGAGCCCACCCCAGCCCCATCGCCCCGTCCTGCCCTCCGCACCAGCGTGCCCAGCCCCGCCCCGCCGCGCCGGCGTGTCCAGCCCCGCTGACCCAGCCTGCTCAACCCCACCACTCCGGACTGCTCTGGCCAACCCAGCTGCCCACGAATATCGCTGCACACTAACCACGTAAGCATGACCGACGATCGACAACATGAAGTAAGTGCATTCCGCGCACCCACTTTTTCCAACCGTGACCCAATAATATGATTCACAATCCTCGAATGTAACTTTAAGGCAAACCGCATTACCACCAGCCTAACGAAGCTTTCACATGCTTGTAGCCTCTTACCACCTAACGTGCTCCAGGTTTCGGACACCATCTCCAAAGCACCTACATCTGATACCATATATGAGGATCTGAAGCAAGCCGTTCTGGACTGCCTTGAGTCTTCCGAAGCTACACGTCTGCAGGAGCTCGTCTCTAAAGAAGAACTTGGAAATGAGAAACCGTCCGAGTTGCTGCGACGCATAAAGCGACTGCTCGGAGACAGATACGCAGCATTCGACAAGTCCATCTTGCTCCACCTATTCTACCAGCGCCTGCCACCAACCATCCAAGGGAACCTCTTCAGCGCCAAGAACAAGCTCTCTCTCGAAGAGTTAGCCACGCTCACTGATGACTTCATGGCTTCGGTACCAGTTGCGCGTCCTACCATCGCTAAGCTCGCCGACCAGTCCGCAGCTCAGGCGTTAACCGAGCTTGTCTCCAAAATCACCCTCCAGGTCCGCGCCCTCCAAGACCAGGCTGCCAATCTTCACAGACGACCCTCGTCACCAAGATACCACCGCAAGCGCTCCAGGTCTACATCCAGAGGGAGACCCAAGCGAACATCAGGAGTCTGCTTCTACCATCGTTGCTTTGGACAAGATGCAAAGAAATGTGCACAGCCGTGCAACTTCTCACCAGCACCGTTAAACAAGATGGGCGAACGCTAACGGCGCACAGCGTTCTCCAACTTACATCGAAACTTTTCCTCGTTTATGATCCACTCTCAAACACTACATACCTCATAGATACCTTAGCTGAAGTCAGTTTCCTGCCTGTCACAAGAACCCAGCATTCACTGCCGCCGATGTCTTACCTCTACGCAGCCAACGGCACCAAGATACCCGTTTTCAAGAGGGAGACACTTCAGATAGAACTACAGCAGCAGTTTCCCAGCCAATTCTTAGCGCCGATTTTTTACCCACTTCAATCTCCTGATCGATATTAAAAATCGCAAGGTCCACGATCCACTTACATCGATATCATCCAACGCCAGGCCAACAACCGGAGTAAGTGGCCAGGTTTCAACCATCAATGCCGATAACAAATTTGCTTCTCTCCTCAGGACCTTCCCTGCCTTGACACAACCTTACTCCGGGACCACGACTGTGAAAAACCACGTAGTGCACTACATAGAGATTACGGGATCTCCAGTCTACACCAAAGCCCGTCGTATAGCACCAGAACGCCTCAAACTAGCCAAGGCAGAACTGAAAGCCCTCATTCGTAAGGCATCATTCGTCCAAGCTCAAGCAACTAGTCGTCAGCGCTCCACATCGTCCCCAAAAACAATGGCGACATCAGATCATGCGGTGACCACCGCGTCCTCAACTCGTGAACTGTGATGTATAGGTACCCAGTTCCCAACATACAGAAGTTTTCCTCAAACCTTGCAGGACCTCACGTATACTCCCGGATCGACCTTGTCAAAGCCTTACATCATATTCCAGTCAACCCGCCGGACATTCCCAAAACAGCTGTCACCACGCCTTTTGGCTTGTTCGAATACGTTCAAATGCACTTTGGCCTCAAAAGCTCTGCCCAAACCTTTCAGAGATTCATGGACGAAGTTCTCCGAAGTCTGCCTTTTTTTTCACTTACATCGACGATGTACTCATCGCCAGTCCGGACGAAGCTACGCACCAAGACCATCTAAAACAAGTCTTTACCCGACTACAAGATTATGGCACCCACATCAATCTCGACAAATCTGAGTTCGGTGTTTCATCCATCAACTTCCTAGGACACACCGTCACACCTCCATGCGTCACCCCTGTCTCATCCCGCTGCGATGCAATCCAGGGTTTCCCGAAACCTACAACACAGCGCCAACTCAAACAATTTCTTGGTAAGTTAAACTCCTATAACCGTTTCATTCCAGGGTGCACTCGACTGCTCCAACCGCTCTATTCCATGATCAAGCCATGCAAGAGGGGACCTTCCATCGTACTCAACTGGGACCCCAAAACTGACGCAGCTTTCATGGCTTCCCTTCTCCGACAGCTTCAGGTATATTCTTACTTGTATAGGCCGTTTTACACACTAGCCCGAAGCAATTCCGCTTACAGACATAAGCACAGACAGAGTAACCAACGCTTTCATAGCCACCTGGATTTTAAGATTCGGTACACCACTTAGCCTCATATCCGATCTTGGTAGCCAATATGGATCCACTCTATGGAACAAAATTATGTCTTTGCTTGATATCCGGCATTTCAGAACAGCAAGCTACTATCCTCAATCCAACGGACTCGTCGAACGCTTTCACCGACAACTAAAGGATTCACTTGCAGCAAAAGCACGAGTCCGCACCGACTGGTCTACGGTACTTCCAATGATCCTCCTCGGTATACGCACGTCCCTCAAAGAAGACCTTGGCCACTCTTCTGCAGAACTTTTTTATGGCACTCCACTCCGCCTGCCAGGTGAATTTCATTTCTTTCATTCTTCCTGCCACCATTTCATTTCATTAATCCTCGTAGAACCCGACAGAAGCAAGGAACTTAAAGCATATTTCTGATTGGGAGTTGGTACCTCCAGTTCTTATATATTTTTTATATATGAGTGAAGAGATAGGTAAACGTGTAGTGGAGTGGAAGGAGGTTTCCTCAAGGATAATGTGGATGAAGGTGAAACTGGGAAAGGAGATGTGGGTTTTTGTAAGTGCATATGGGCCTGGCAGTGAGAAGAGTGTAGAAGAGAGGGAGGCCTTTTGGATAGATTTAAATGAGTGCATAGAGGGTTTAGGGAGAAGTGTAAATGTAATAGTACTGGGAGACCTTAATGCTAGGGTAGGAAAGGATCCAATTGATGGAGTGGTTGGGAAATGTGGAGTTCCAGGAAAGAATCGTAGTGGAGAGTTGATGGTGGAAATGTGTCTAGAAAGAGAGTTGATGATAGCAAATACAGTGTTTCGGAAGAAAGTCAAGCATAAGTACACATGAAAGAGGGTGGTGGAGGGAAAGGTGGTAGATAGAGCTTTAATGGACTATGTAGTGGTAAATAGGAATATGATAGGAAGAGTTAAGGATGTACATGTGCTATGGGGAGAGGGTGGGGGAATATCAGATCATTTTCTGGTGGAAGGTAAGTTGAGAGTGGAGGACAGATGGAGAAAGAGGAAAGGGAAAAAAGTTAGGGAGGTGCTTAGAGTGAACTCTTTAAATGAAGAGGAAAAGGAGAAGGAGTACAAGAAGAAGCTGAAGGAGTGGGAGGGAGTGAAGGATAGAGTAGAGGTAGGTGTGGAGGAGGAATGGGGATGGTTCAAGGAGGGAGTCACAAAGTGTGCAAAGATGGTGTGTGGAACAAGAAGGACAGGAGGAAATAGAAGGAAGGGTAGTGAATGGTGGGATGAGGAAATGAAGAAGGTTGTAGAAGAGAAGAAGCGAGCTTACACAGATTGGTTACAAAATAGGACGAGGGAGTCATATGAGACGTACAAAGAAAAGAAAAGAAAAGAGAAGTAAAGAAAAAGGTAAAGGAGGCAAAGAGGAGAGCAGATGTAAAATGGGGTAAGAGTATGACAGAAAATTTTGAAAGTAATAAAAAGATGTTTTGGAAAGAAATTAAGAGAGGAAGAGGAGGCGAATCAAGTAGAGAAGAAAAGGTAAAAGGTGCAGATGGAGAGATGATAATGGAGGAGAAGGCAGTAAGGGGAAGATGGGCCGAATATTTTAGGGAGTTGCTAAATGTGGAGGAGGATAGGGAGGGAAAGATAGCTGCAGTGGGAAATGCTAAGAAAATGACCGTGATGAGTGAGGAAAATGGAGGAGAAATAAGGAAGGATAAAGTGAAGGCAGCAGTTAAGATGATGAAAGCAGGCAAGGCACCTGGACTGGATGGATGCCATGCAGAATGTCTGAAAAAGGGAGGTCCAATGATGGTGGACTGGTTGGTGAGGTTATTTAATGTTTGCTGGAGAGAAGGTAGAGTGCTGGAGGACTGGAGGAGTGCTTGTATAGTTCCACTTTACAAGGGAAAGGGGGACAAGTGTGAATGTAGTAGTTTCAGAGGGATTAGCTTGTTAAGTGTAGTTGGGAAGGCTTATGGGAGGATCTTGATTGAGAGGATTAGGAGAGGAACAGAGGGAGTAATTGGTGAGGAACAGTGTGGATTTAGGACAGGTAGAGGTTGTGTAGATCAGATCTTTGTGGTAAGACAAATATGTGAGAAAGCTATAGGAAAGGGGAAGGATGTTTTTTGGGCCTTTATGGATCTGGAAAAGGCTTACGACAGGGTACACAGGAAGGAACTGTGGGAGGTTATGCAGATATACGGGATAGAAGGAAAGCTTCTGGGAGCTGTCAAGAGTTTTTATGAGAGTAGTAGGGCTTGTGTCAGGATTAGAAATGGAGAGAGTGAGTGGTTTGAGGTAAATGCGGGACCTCGTCAGGGATGCGTTATGTCACCCTGGCTGTTCAACTTATACATGGATGGGGTAGTGCGAGAGGTAAATGCAAGGGTAGTGGGTCAGGGATTGGAGATGGTTAAAGAAAATGGAGAAAAGTGGGAGGTGAGCGAGCTGTTGTTTGCGGACGACACTGCGCTTGTGGCAGGATCGGAGGAGGGATTGAGGAAGTTTGTGACAGAGTTTGGGAGAGTGTGTGATAGAAGAAAGCTGAAGATAAATGTGGGTAAAAGTAAGGTGATGAGATGTACATAGCGTGAAAGTGGCAGTAATCTGGAAGTGAGCATTAAGGGAGAGCAACTGGAGGAAGTGGATAGCTTTAGATACTTGGGTGCAAATGTGGCAGGAAAAGGTGGAGTGAAGGTGGAGGTAGAATGTAGATTGAGAGAAGCGAGTAAATGCCTTGGTGGATTAAAAAGTGTAATGAGGAATAGACATTTGGGAATGGATACTAAGAGGAGACTGTATGAAGGAGTAATTATGCCAACAGCACTGTATGGAGCAGAAACATGGAACATAAGAGAGGAAGAGAGAAGGAGCTTGAATGTGTTTGAGATGAAGTGTCTGAGAAGTATGATGGGGGTTACTAGGCTAGATAGAGTAAGAAATGAGGAGATGAGGAGGAGAACAGGGGTGGAATGGGAGCTGGGAGATAGGGTTGATGAAAGAGTATTAGGATGGTTTGGACACATGGAAAGAATGAGTGAAGAAAGACTAGTAAAGGAGGTATGGAAGCAGATGTGGGGGGAGTGAACATGAGGGGACGTCCTAGGATGAGATGGATGGATGGGGTGAAGGGGGCTTTGGGGAAGAGGGGAATGTCTGTTGAGGAAGGGCGGGAGAGGACAGAAGACAGGGGTGAATGGAGAATGGTTGTATATGGAAGATGTTGTGATGCATGAGGTGGAATGGATGGGGGGATGGGGGGTGAGGTAGTGTGTGTGAGCAAAATTTTGACGCAGCCCGAAGGGATTTCTCCCCGTCCTCTCCTTTATATGGGGGGACGGAGAGGGGGGGTCGTCGATTTAATGAAGCGGCCTTGCTGTGGATGTGCTGTGTCTTGCGACACTGCTTCTGACCCAGGGCAGTGGACAGGGTGCAGGGATGACCCGTTATCTAAGAGGTGCTAAGATGGGAGGGAGGGTGGAGGGGTGTGGATTGTTTTCAGGGATGGAATGGGTGGGAATGATTTTATGCCTTTTCCTTTTTGGCTACCTCCCTAGTAAGGGGGAAAAAGCCTTGGTATATGTATGTATGTATGTATGTATGTATGTATGTATGTATGTATGTATGTATGTATGTATGTATGTATGTATGTATGTATGTATGTATGTATGTATGTATGTATATATAAATATCTAATTGCGGTTAGGAAGGATAAAAGAAGTGAGTTATGCAGGGCGTAAATTATATAACGAAAACAAATCAGGTCATTTAACAATCATATATATTCTGGAAGGCGTAATAGTTTGAAAGATATACGACGTGATTTTCAGTGGAATGTCTTTAAAAGTATCCTAAATTTAAAAGAATTTTTTGACAACCATGATTCCATCTTTAAAGATGATATGGTAAAGAGGTGATATCTCTTAAGTATCTGTTGATATTGCACTGAGAAAGTAAACTGGGCCAGACACAATGATATCGAACAAAGCGACATATTTGCTTCTACTGAGGCTATGGATACTTCTACTGGAGCTATTTTCTTCTGTAATGATGATATTGTTTATAAATTTTCTATTTGTATTGATTGATCATTTCGTTACTATGTCTAAAGGTTTCTCAGAATAGAGTGGTTCTTGTTTCTTATCACTGATTACTGTATTGTCTAACAGACCTTTTCTTGTGAAATTAGATTTGCTTGGAAGGATATAAAGATATTAATAAGTTAAGTTTGTGGCTAAAAAGCTAGTAGTCTTGGTAATTCTGTCTTTTTCATACTAATGTTAGCCTGATGACCCTCACCCACTACTAAACACAGATGACATACTACTTTCAGGGGCGTCTTGGTCACAGTTTCACTGTTACAGAGTGGAAGTTGTGCTGTTTGTTTACATATGATAGATAATAAGGCTACGCATAGTTTGCTGTCTGTAGAACATAATTTCTGTCAATAATGTCGTTAATGATATGTCATATGTCTTGTAGTTAGTGAAAATATGGTATTCAACAACTTTAAACTATTGACATTATTTCTACTATCAATGAATCTAAAAATGGGCTCTATCTGCAGAAAATAATTGGAGGAACGATCACTCGGGTATACTCCCTGCAACATTCAAACTCATAAACGTTGTAGTCCTTGATGCCTGATCAAACCACAAATACCCAGTGTCACCTACACCATGGCCAAAAAACTTAATAAACTCCTTATTCCATATACACAGCTTCACCTTGGCTTCCCCTCGATTTCCATTTATAATCCTGCGTCCGCCCGACTACCATATCAACCCTCCCTGAACAAAGAGCGCCTTTTCACCAATTTTCTCCTGAATTAGGCCGTCAGTTATATCATTAATCGGGTATATATTTGCAATGAATACTCACCATGTTACTTCTTTGGTAGCCCCTTATGACTAATCATCTCGCAAATATTGATATCAACATACTCAATTGCCATGAAACTGAACGATCTCCTTACTCCATATCTTACCAGTACATACAGAATTGGTTCAGCATACGACCTCCTGCAAATCATTCGTGATTCCCAAATGAGATCCACATCATGCAAATATTCTTCTTGATCTCTAAGGCCCATACAAATTCTAAACCGTGCCATGATACCGATATAGTATCGAAAACGTACAGGGTAATCCATACATACATACATACATACATACATACATACATACATACATACATACATACATACATACATACATACATACATACATACATACATACATACATACATACATACATACATACATACGTACATACATACATATATACATACATACATACATACATACATACATACATGCATACATACACACACACACACACACACACACACACACACACACACACACACACACACACACACACACACACACACACACACACACACACACACACACATATATATATATATATATATATATGTATGTATATATAGATAGATAGATAGATTATAATAAAGTAGTAGCCTCTGTCTGTTTATCCGATTGTTTATTTATTTGTCCGTTTGTGCACGAACTCCTCCTAGGGTTTTAGAGATAGGCCCCCATAACCATATATATTGTCACACCCTATGACTACAGGTACTTGTATAACTATATTTCATTTCGAAAAAAGTATATATATTTTGGCTAGGGTTAAGGTTTAAAGTTAGGAGGTTTCTGTAGTATCCCCTGAAGTTGCATAGTATTTTTTGTGACTTAAAAGTTAATATAATTAAACAAACCATTGTATGTATACATGAATATTATTTGCATTTGTAGAATAAATGTTGCCAGAAACCGTGATAGTTTTTGTAAGAAGAAAGCATGTTTATGGAAAATGTTTGTATAATTTTACCATATGTTGAAATATTGGTTATTTTCATTAATTTTTGTGCGGGTGGAAATAGTTCATTCACAAACTCCAACGTTTTTGCAGATAAACCCCTATAACTATATATATTCTAAAGACAAATAAACTAGATGCATTTCTTCACCCTTCAGCTGAAGACATATATTGTCAATCCACACACACACATACATGCACATACACACGCACACAAAAGAATGTGTACACATGATATTTGTGTTTGAGTATGCATGTATTTTTAAACTAGGGTTTCCCAACTTCGGGGGGGTGGCGCACACCTGGAAAGGGGAGTATTCAAAGCTATATCTAATTTAGAAAAATATTTTAGTTAGGGTTGAGGGTTAAAGTTAGTTGGTTATTGTGAGGGAACACGGCACTGTAGTTTCCCCTTAACTTATTATTTCTATAACATAAGAATCAATATAATTAAACAAACCATTGTATGTGTTCATAAATATTATCTATATTTGTCAAATTAATGTTGCTACAAACTATGATAGCTTTTGTAAGAAAAAAATATGCAAATGTAAAATGATTATATAATTTTACCTAATGTTGAAATATTGCTTATTTTCATTTAACTTTAGTGCGGCGGAAATTTATTATTCTGAAGATGAAGTAGATACATTTCTTCACCTTTTAGTTGTAGGCATTTATTGTCAATCCACACACACACTCACACACGCACACAAAAGAATGTGCACATGAGATTTGTGTTTGTGTATGACAGGCATTTGAATCCGTCTCTGTCATTGCTATTTTCCCTGGTGGCGATATGTGTGGCTTCCAGTTTTCCTCATTTTCTTTTCAAGTCCCTCGTGTAGAACTTCCACGCGACTCCAGTCAGGTAGGTTTCCGCATTTCTCTAGATGACGAACCAGGGAGTTGGATGTTCTATGTGCCCTGATGTCGTTTTTGTGTTCATTCAGCCGTTTCTTGATCTCTCGACCTGATTCGCCGAAGTATGATGAAAGACAGCCGCTGCATGGAATGCGGTAAAAACACTGAGGTTATTATGAACATTAGTATGTTTTTTAGATATTTTTTCTATCTTATTGGAAGACACTTTAGCTATATTTACTCCACCTTTTAACAAATAATTATCAATAGCTCCGGTGTTAGTAGAATTAGGGACAGCTATAAAGTATGACTTATCTTTTTCCAGGGCCTGGACGTTTGAGCCATCGTAGATCTTCTCGGCTTTCCTCATTGTTTTGGTGATCAAATCTCCGGGGTATTTCAGCTTCTTAAAGGTATTTCTGATGTATGCCAGTTCATCATCTAGGAGTCTTTTACTGCAGATACGAAAAGCTCTGAGAAAGAAACCTATTAGAACACCAGTTTTGACACGTCTGCTGTGTGCTGAAAAATAGTGGATAAAATCATTCCTATTGGTAGGCTTCCTGTATACTGAGAAACTTACCTGTTTAGAACCTATATGTATCAGTGTGTCTAGAAACGGTAACTTACACTCTTTTTCTAGCTCAACTGTGAATTGAATGTCTTTATTCACAGCGTTGAGTCTTCTTAGTTTATTCTCTACATTGGTTCCTTTTGGCATCACCACGATTATGTCATCCACATACCTTAGCTAAGTGGTAGCTCTTCCCATGAGGTTGATGTATTTGTCCATTTCTAATACTTCCATGAAAAGACAAGCCATAACAGCAGATAACGGACTCCCCATTGCGAGACCTCTAATCTGTCTAAATTCAGTGTTGTTAAACATAAAATAACCAAACCTGACACACGTGTTTATATGTTTATGACTGAATCTAACGAGATTTGAAGAATAGATTTATGTAGTGTGATTCAAAGATAACTGATTGTATTGTTTCTGCTTCTTGTCTTAATGTGATCAATCATGATAATTAAAATGGAGACAAAATTAATCAAATGGTTTATATAGTGGATAGTTTGATCCCGTCAACAGAAATTCCGTTATATTTCCTTCATTACCTCGGAAAAAGTATTATATTTTATATTTGCCAATTAATCAAATATGTTACTTCTATATTCTTCTGAAGTAGAACATAATATTTTCATAATTGAATCTTTAGTCACATCGTGATGAGATTTTATGGACATGTCTGGAGTGAGTGCCGAACAGTAAACAGTGGTAAATAAATTCTTGTTCGTGTTTTGTGTTGTAGTTACTTCTGAGGCCATGGGAATCTATTGCCAAGCAAATTTTGTTTTTTCTTCATATGCAGGTGTCATCAGAGGAATTTTTCTGTTATGTTGATTTTCTTGGGAGTTCGGTGAAACATAGAGTGCTTGTTTTGGTATCTCAGTACAGACAACTGCCTTTTTTTTTTTTTTTTTGCGAATGGTAGGCAGTCTCTGTATGGTGTGATATAAAGTGTGATCTGGTTACAGGGCCCTTCCATAGAATTCTGCACCTATTCTTCTATTGTGCCGCTGTAGGGGGTACCATTTAGTTTGTCCGTGTAGATGTGCAGTTGTTTTGTACAGCAGCCAGTTATTGTTCACAAGTTGTTTTTTTATGGATTGTCATTGTTTTCTTGATTGCTGGCTACCATACTGGAAAAAGGGGTATTTTTTATATGTTGTATACATAAAGTGATGGCTGCATCTGAAATATAATTCTTGGCCTCTACGCTAATTATGGATCTTAGTTGTCTTCATTACAGACTCATATGTATGAATCAGGGCTATTTCAGTGTCAACTAAGAAGCTAAATATTTCAGAGTCCTTGTCTAGCCGATATGTTGAACACTGACTTTCACTACCCGATAATAACCTGACCAAGAATTATTCGGGACATGTAACGTAAGTTAAGACTTATGAACGGACGCTAAAGTCCTTATTTGTCTTATCCTTCATTCTATATTTATTTCAAATAAATGTCCTTATTATGTGTGCGTATTTGTTTGTGCGTGTGTGTTTATGTGAGTGTGTGCTTAGTTGTGTGTATGTGTGTGTTATTGTGTGTGCAAGTTTTGTGTGCATGTGTGTTTATGTGAGATTGTACTTGGTTGTCTGAATGTGTGTTCTATTGTGTGTTTATGTGTGTGTTTGTGTGTGTGTATGAGTGTGTGTGTGTGTGTGTGTGTGTGTGTGTGTGTGTGTGTGTGTGTGTGTGTGTGTGTGTGTGTGTGTGTGTGTGTGTGTGTGTGTGTGTGTGTGTGTGTGTGTGTGTGTGTGCGTGCGTGTGTTTGTGTGTGTGTTTGAGTGTGTGTGTATGTAACCAATTGTATCTTCCAATATATGAGGCACTACCGTTTTACCTCGACAAAACAAAGGCAAACGCAGTGTAAAAGGCTGTAAAGGTAGTGTCTGTAATGAATCCTATGCTCCATCCACGGAAGTGCCTTTCCTCCTAGGTCGTCTCCTCTCTCCTTATCCTCTCCGTGGAACCCCTTCTATCTCTTTCATCATCTTTCGGTGCCCTGCGTCAGCCTTTCTGATTATTTCTTGCTGACCCATTTTTTCTGCATACGTTCCGTAACACTATCACAACATTCTGTTTTATAAAAATATGTATAAAGAAAGGAACAAGAAAATAGGTTAACAAACCATGGACATAAAACTTGCATTGTAAAAAAGAATAATGAGAGAAACTCGAGACACAAAAGGAAAAAAATCGTGAAACAATATACAATTCAGGAAATATATATACGTTCTGGGAAGACAATAAATCTCTGTCAGAATGGTATATAAATTATTAAGGTGACAAGACAGTGGAATCTACATTTCACAGTAGACCTTGAGGAGAATAGTTGATCCCATTCAACTTTCTGAAGAACATTATGTTTGCAGGATGAAAATAATCTTAAGATTTTGAGGGAAAGAACTCTCACTTGTATGTGGGTCTGACCTACCAAAACCTCGCTCAATTTATAGGACACCTACATGATTAAAATTTTCCATCCTTAGAATGATAGTTCTTTTAAAATATATCACCACGCTGAAGGGCTGTGGCAACCCGCGAGCTTACGAGATCTACAGTTCAGATAATAGGTCACTGGAAGTTATTGACTAGGCTAGCATATATCCACGCGGATACCCTGGAACGAGAGGTCATGGCAATTCAAGTGAATTCCAAAATGCATTGCTAGCATTGCTAGTAGATGATGTATTCGTTCCCGCTAGCCTCGCGCGGGGATCTCAAATTCATAAACGCGCGGCTTCCCGGAAATATCTGCGAGGACCGCATCTTGTGAGGTCCGTGAAGTGGAAAATCAGGCATTGTGTGAGGATGATAAAGCATAGGACGTCGAGGTGAGGAGAAGGGAAAAAGATGGAGGAGGTGGAAATACTCAAGGGGATGAAGTGTGGAGAGGAAAGAACGGAAGATTTGGAGGTGATGGAGAGGCGGGAGGGAGGAAATAAGAGAAGGTATTATGGAGGGGCCTGAATAATTTATGAGATATGACGTGGAGATGAAGGAGGGGTGTTGCCGGGAGGGGGAGAGAGAGGCGGAAGGCGGGGTGTTAGGTGAGTGAGGAAAAGGATGTTATGAAAAGTGGAGTATAAGAACCTAAATATGGAATTTCAATATGTATATTTAATCTATCGAGTTTTGAAGTGATAGGAAAAAAGATGAAAGAAGCGCATGTGCAGATGAAGGAGTTGGATGACGGGAGAAATGTATAAAGGGTATGGAGAAAAGAAAGAGAACCTGTTTAGGATCCTCGCCAACAGACATTCTTTTATTATAACGATCAATCAAAAATATAGGCGGACCGGCACGCAACAACGTCTTCAATCTCTTCCGCACTAAATAGCACTTTTTCATTTTATTTCAACTGCCATAAGTGAGTCACTAACTACTTCCAAGGATCATATTTGAGAATTAAAACTCACAAGGTGGGATTAAAATTTAATCAAACTAGGACGCGGAGAGCAACAAAATGATCATTAACTGGCAATAATTGAGCCAACCTTAAGGCCAGATTTTTTTTTTTTATTCATTGGGTCACATGCAGCAGGTATCCTTCCAAGTAGGTCAGAAGTCGAGACAAAAGAATCTTCTCAACACGTTTATTTATATAAAGCTTAAGGAAGCTATGTTCACAAGTCGAAAGATTTTTTTTTTTTTAGTTTTGTTTCATTTATATCTTTTCACTGATCAGGTTGATGAGCACACAATCTACTGTATGTGCCAAGCTTTAAATATTTTGTACAAATATATACATACATATACCAAGGCTTTTTCCCCCTTACTAGGGAGGTAGCCAAAAAGGGAAAGGCATAAAATCATTTCCACCCATTCCATCCCTGAATACACTCCACACCCCTCCACCCTCCCTCTTATCTGAGCACCTCCTGGATGACGGGTCATCCCTGCACCCTGTCCACTACCCTGGGTCAGAAGCAGTGTCGCAAGACACAGCACATCCACAGCAAGGCCGCTTCATTAAATTGGCGACCCCCCTCTCCGTCCCCCCATTGCATTAAAGGAGAGGACGGGGAGAAATCCCTTCGGGCTACGTCAAATTTTGCTCACACATACTACCTCACCCCCCATCCCCCCGCCCATTCCATCTCATGCAATCACAACATCATCCATATACAACCATTCTCCATTCACCCCTGTCTTCCGTCCATCCTCAACAGACATTCCCCTCTTCCCCAAAACCCCCTTCACCCCATCCATGCACCTCATCCTAGGACGTCCCCTCATGTTCATTCCCTCCACATCTGCCTTCCATACCTCTTTTACTAGTCTTTCTTCACTCATTCTTTCCATGTATCCAAACCATCCTAATATTCTTTCATCAACCCTATCTCCCAGCTCCTTTTCCACCCCTGTTCTCCTCCTCACCTCCTCATTTCTCACCCTATCTAGCCTAGTAACCCCCATCATACTTCTCAGACACCTCATCTCAAACACATTCAAACTCCTTCTCTCTTCTTCTCTTATGTTCCATGTTTCTGCCCCACACAGTGCTGTTGGCACAATCACTCCTTCATACAGTCTCCTCTTAGCATCCATTCCCAAATGTCTATTCCTCATTACACTTTTTAATCCACCAAGGCATTTACTCGCTTCTCTCAATCTACATTCTACCTCCACCTTCACTCCACCTTTTCCTGCCACATTTGCACCCAAGTATCTAAAACTATCCACTTCCTCCAGTCGCTCTCCCTTAATGCTCAC
>NC_134817.1:43794043-43796543 GCF_046742065.1 Oratosquilla oratoria
ATCTCCAATCCCTGACTCACTACCCTAGCATTCACCTCTCGCACCACCCCATCCATGTATAAGTTGAACAGCCAGGGCGACATAACGCATCCTTGACGAAGTCCCACCTTTACTTCAAGCCACTCACTCTCTCCATTTCTAATCCTAACACATGCTCTACTACTCTCATAAAAACTCTTGACAGCTCCCAAAAGCTTTCCTCCTATCCCATAAATCTGCATAACCTCCCACAGTGCCTTTCTGTCTACCCTATCATAAGCCTTTTCCAGATTCATAAAAGCCCAAAAAACATCCTTCCCCTTTCCTATAGCTTTCTCACATATCTGTCTTACCACAAAGATCTGATCTTCACAACCTCTACCCGTCCTAAATCCACACTGTTCCTCACCAATTACTCCTTCTGCTCCTCTTCTAATCCTCTCAATTAAGATCCTCCCATAAGCCTTCCCTACTACACTCAACAGGCTAATCCCTCTGAAATTACTACATTCACAACTGTCCCCTTTTCCCTTGTAAAGAGGAACTATACAGGCACTACTCCAGTCCTCCGGTACTCTACCCTCTCTCCAGCAAACATTAAATAACCTCACCAACCAGTCCACCATCACTGAACCTCCCTTTTTCAGACATTCTGCATGACATCCATCCAGACCAGGTGCCTTACCTGCTTTCATCATCTTTACAACTGCCTTCACCTCATCCTTCATTATTTCTCCTCCATTCTCCTCATTCATCACTCTCATTTTCTTCGCATTTCCCACTGCAGCTATCTTTCCTTCCCTATCCTCCTTCACATTCAGCAACTCCCTAAAATATTCTGCCCATCTTCCCCTCACTGCCATCTCTTCCATTATCAACTCTCCATCTGTACCTTTTACCTTTTCTTCTCTACTTGATTCGCCTCCTCTTCCTCTCTTAATTTCTTTCCAAAACATCTTTTTATTACTTTCAAAATTTTCTGTCATACTCCTACCACATTTCACATCTGCTCTCCTCTTTGCCTCCTTTACCTTTTGCTTTACTTCTCTTTTCTTTTCTTTGTACGTCTCATATGACTCCCCTGTCCTCTTTTGTAACCAATCTGTGAATGCTCGCTTCTTCTCTTCTACAACCTTCTTTGTTTCCTCATCCCACCATTCACTACCCTTTCTTCTATTTCCCCCTGTCCTTCTTGTTCCACACACCATCCTTGCACACTTTAAGACTCCCTCCTTGAACCATCCCCATTCCTCCTCCACCCCCATCTCTGCTCTATCCTTTACTCCCTCCCACTCCTCCTTCAGCTTCTTTTTGTACTCCTTCTCCTTTTCCTTTTCATTCAAGGAGTTCACTCTAAGAACCTCCCTACCTTTTGTCCCTTTCCTCCTTCTCCATCTATCCTCCACTCTCAGCTTACCTTCCACCAAAAAATGATCTGATGTACATCCTTAACTCTTCCTATCATAATCCTATTTACCACTACATAATCCATTAGCGCTCTATCTACCACCCTTCCCTCCACCACCCTCTCCCATGTGTACTTATGCTTGACTTTCTTCCGAAACACTATATTTGCTATCATCAACTCTCTTTCTAGACACATTTCCACCATCAACTCTCCACTACGATTCTTTCCTGGAACTCCACACTTCCCAACCACTCCATCGATTGGACCATTTCCCACCCTAGCATTAAGGTCTCCCAGTACTATTACATTGACATTTCTTCCTAAACCCTCTATGCACTCATTTAAATCTATCCAAAAGGCCTCCCTTTTTTCCATGCTCTTCTCACTGCCCGGCCCATATGCACTTACAAAGACCCACATCTCCTTTCCCAGTTTCACCTTCATCCACATTATCCTTGAGGAAACCTCCTTCCACTCCACTACCCCTTTACCTATCTCCTCACTTACTAGAATAGCCACCCCTTCCCTCCCTCGCCCTCTCTTCACTCCAGATAACCTCCCACTTACACTCCCAAACTTACACTCACTCTTCCCTTTCAACTTAGTTTGACTCAAAGCCAACACACCCAACTTTCTTCTAACAAACATACTACCTATCTCTTCCCTTTTACTCTCATCTGTACCACATCCACGCACATTAAAAGACCCAAACCTTAGGGTGCTGGCCCGAGGCCCTCCAGCACCCATTAGGCCTTTCCTTTTCTTTTTAGGAATCTGCCCCTTGGGGCTACAGGGAGAAGGATGCCTAGTCCCTCTCCCCGTCCCTTTCTTCTCGCCTCTTACGATCCAAGTGGGATACTTGGTGGCAGTATTCTTTTCCCCCACCACAGGGAATTCCCCATCACAGAAAGAGAATACTCAGAGAAATGGTACAGGACAGCAACAAGGGGTTGGGGGACAGCATAACGGAGGGACAGTCGTAGTATAAAAGTGTCATCATTTCTCTATGAAAAGAATTTCTTCTATCATAGACAAAATGATGTGTGATTCTGGTCCGTAGGGGCGCCCCATATAGACCCTAAAGTATCGACTGCATGCTACTTTGCCACAATA
>NC_134817.1:43801543-43804043 GCF_046742065.1 Oratosquilla oratoria
TATAGTTAGATAATAAACAAACAGGTAAATAGTAAATAATAATAAACTGACATGTAACTAATAATAAATGAAAATCAAACAGACAAATGATAACAAAACAAAAACAAATAATATAAAATAAATTATAATCATTACAGCATCTTGCTTAGGTGTTTATCTAAATGATTCTTAAAGCTTCGAACTGAACTACATTGCACTACCTGTGCAGGAAGTTTATTCCATTCATTAACTACACGGTTGGCAAAGTTGTTTCTACCTACTTCCAAATTGAATCTATTTCCGGACAGTTTGAGACCATTGTTTCTTGTCTGATTCTCATTCAATGTGAAAATTTTGTCACTTTTGATGTTGTCTATTCCCTTTAGAATTTTGAAGACCTGTATAAATTTATATATATATTGTATATATATATATATATATATACATATATATATATACATATATATATATATATGTATATATATATATGTATATATATATATATATATGTATATATATATATATATATATATATATATATATATATATATATATATATGGTCAATTTATAGTTTCACCCAACCATAGAATTTGATATGTGGCTTATGTGTTCTATGGTTGGGTGACATTATAAATTGACCGAAATATCTAATGATTAATTCATTATGGGAAGAATTATACTTTTAAATTGACTAAAACCACCTGGCGTTAACAAGAAAAGAATTACAGTAGTAAAAACTTTTAATTAGGTTTGTCGTTGTTTCTAAAAAAATCCCGAATTTTGTATTTCTTAGCTCCCTCATCGAGTTTACGAGTTTCTATGTTTCTGGTCCTAATATTGTAACTAAAGAGCTTTGTCGATTTTGAAGTTTGTGTAAAAAAAAAAAAAAAAAAAAAAAATCTTCAGGAAGAAATGACGAACTGCCTAAAGAGCTTTGTCGATTTTTAAGTTTGTTAAAAAATAAAATAAAAATAGAAATAAAATAAAATAAAAAATCCTCAGGATGAAATGAGGAGTTGCCAGCATGAAGCGTTTATGTTTGGTCCTGTTATAACATTTGCCATAAGTACTTGGATAAACATGACAATATATTTTTACTGGCGACCCAACTAGAACTATCACGATTAAGAGGTGGGATTGATACCCAACGTAGACAAAACCCAAATGTGATTCTACCTTAAATTGAATGAAATTTTTCTTCTGCTGACTTTGAAATTTGGACCAAATGATTCATTTCTTAAAGAACATCGGTATCGACCCTCCACTTGCAACTCCCAAAGAGCCAAGAGCGTTCCTATTGTCGAGTCCGGGCAACAATAGATGCTGACGATGTTTCGAAATAAAAGTTCTGTTCCCAGCGCCATGTTCTTTTGTTTCCCGTACTAGGGAGGGACGAGATAATTTTTCTCATTGATTTGAGTTGAGCGGGATCCCGGTCGATGGAAAGGGACCAAGAGAAATGGCGGAAGGGTAGATAGGGAGTAGGATTAGAGACTTAAACAACTATTTTGGTGCGTTGATACCATTGGCAGATTTGGTTTGCAGTAACGTCAAGTGGTTTCATTCTGCTAAAGGCAGAATCTAAGGTTAATGGGCTTTATGCTACCCTATGACGTCCTTAACATATTTTGCACTAGAGTACAAGCTGTATGTTTGTACGTGTGTGTATGAATGCGTAGGGGACAGTGTGAGCTTATATACATACCTGCGTGAACTCACGTGCACATGATTGTGAGTGTCTACCTGTTTCAGAACGTGTTTTACTGTGGTCGTGCCACTGCACATATGCTTACAACGAAGCTTGTATGTATATATGTACATAGATATGTTTATTCATATAATAGGTGAAACAAGTTATTCGATGCTTTGGTGATTGCAGAATATAATAATCTCGGATGTGCAAGCATAGGCCTACAATCCCCACAAGTTTTCTAATTATCTATAAAACTCTAGTTTATCAGCATTTGTTCTCATACTACACATATTATGGACAATGCATATAAGTGGAATTATATGATAGGTGATATTTCTTGATATTTTATTATCAAGAGAGCGATCTCGTCCCATAATGCATTAATAACCTATCGCAAATAATAATATAACTATGAAAGAACAATTTCATATATAAGGGGAACAATTTTAATCACATATTCTGGTAACTTAGATATATCTGTCAATTTTAAGTCGTTTTTTTTCATGCTGATTTCAAATACATAATCCATTTTTCCTACATGTCATTTTTCCAAAAACTGCCCTCCGGACGGACAGAGAGGGTGCTTGTAGAAAGCAAATACTTCACAGTACATAGTAGTAAGATAGTAATAAGTGTTATTGTGCAAAATATTGACATTATTGTTTCTTTTTTCAGGTCTCATGTTAGAGTGATGGCTTCGTCAAGAGGAAATTGCGTTAATGATCCAGACACTTTCTGCTACATATGTGGCTGTTACATGCTAGTTCGTCAAAGGCGCAATATATCAAACTTTGTGATCCGCACTTATAAGGCATATTTTGATGTTC
>NC_134817.1:43814043-43831543 GCF_046742065.1 Oratosquilla oratoria
GTGTGTGTGTGTGTGTGTGTGTGTGTGTGTGTGTGTGTGTGTGTGTGTGTGTGTGTGTGTGTGTGTGTGTGTGTGTGTGTGTGTGTGTGTGTGTGTGTGTGTGTGTGTGTGTGTGTGTGTGTGTGTGTGTGTGTGTGTGTGTGTGTGTGTGTGTGTGTGTGTGTGTGTGTGTGTGTGTGTGTGTGTGTGTGTGTGTGTGTGTGTGTGTGTGTGTGCGTGTGTGTATGTGATGTGTGTATGTGTGTGTATGTGCTTGTGTGTGTGTGTGTGTGTGTGTGTGTGTGTGTGTGTGTGTGTGTGTGTGTGTGTGTGTGTGTGTGTGTGTGTGTGTGTGTGTAAATCTAAATATACAATACATATATATGTATATATATATATATATATATATATATACACATATACATACATATAAATATATATATATATATATATATATATATATATATATATATATATATATATATAAATGACAGAATTGAATAGACACCAAGAAAAATGCATTTCTGCTCTTGTTTATTGCTTAATGTTATTCAACTTTACCTAATATGTTATATTTACCTAGATTTATGTTTCAGATTACATACAAGATTAATCAATCATGCCATGAACATAAGGAGTATTAGACCTATCTGAATTTCAGCGAGGTCGTATTGTGGGTCAACATGAAGGTGGACTACATAAAAAATTCATGTTAACCACTTTGTTGTATTTTCATTTCCTTTTAGCAATTCTACTAGTATGCCATCGCATCCAGGGCTTTTTCCATTTTTCATTTTTTTTTTTTTGGATGGCATCTCTAATGTCTTTTATAGATATTTCGTGGCAATAGTTTATTCTCATACTGGTGTTTTCACACTCATCTACTTTCCGTGGATTCAAATATTCTGAAAAATATTATAGCCACTTCGGTCTCATGTTACTAATATTCCATCTTTACTACTGTTTCTTCTCTTTTATAACTCTTCCCTATGATATAAATGAGGTTTCTAGTTCTTTGTAGATGCTCTTCAAGTTCTTTTTCCAATTTCTCCCAAGAATCTCTGTTGGCACTTGCTTTTACTCTCTCCACCTCGTTTCTTTCTATCTCATATTCGTATCTAATTTCTGTGGTACATCTTCTCATCCACCTTCTAAATGACTGGCTCTTCTTTTTAACAGCATCTCTGATCTTAAGATTTGGGCAGCATGTGATGCAGAGAGTAGTTATCCTTGGAATGCTGAAATTTATACTGGGAGTAAAGATGAAGTTGTATCTGGTGGACGGATGAGATGCCCTCATCCGTCCGCCAGATATATATATTTTTTTCGTTCACCACTAATTTTCTTGGTTTCCAGAACCTATTTTGTTATTTTTGTATTTTGTCCTTCATGTCTAACCATTCTTCTTCAACGTCTCTGATTTCTTGAAGCTCTTTTGGATAAACTTTTGAAATCTTTTCCTTACCGAATATAATCTGGCCTTTTCTGGTTCTTTCAGTTTCTCTACTTTTATTGTTTCTCTGACTAGTTTTCTCATTGTTTTTGGCTTCTTAATATTTAGTTTCGTTAAAACCAAACGATAATCTGAGTCAAAGGATACCGATGGTATGCTCTTGACATCTTTTAATAACTTCCTGTTGGTTGTTAAAAACAGGTCAATCATAATTTTTTCCATCCACCACAACTTTTCTTGGTTTCCAGAATCTCTTTTGCTATTTTTGTAATTTTGTCCCCTATGTCTAACCGTTCATCTTCATCGTCTCTGATTTCTTGCTGCTCGCTCGAATAAGCTTCTGAAATGTTTTCTTTACATAATCTGGCCTTTTATTGTGCTTTTAGTTTCTCTGCTTTTATTCTATCTTTGACTAGTTTTCTCATTGTCTTTGGCTTCTTGATATTTAGTTTCGTTAAACCCAAACGACAATCCGAGTCAATGGATATCGATGGTATGCTCTTGACATTATTAATAACTTCCTGTTGGTTATTAAAAACAGGTCAATCATTGATTTTTCAGTTTAGTTACCAATTATACTATTCCACCGATACCAGCTCCATTTATGACTCTATGCTGGTAAAAGTTATTCATTATCGTCATGTTATTACCTAGACAGAAGTCTATTAGTCTTTCTCCTTCATCATTTCTATCTCAAATACCGTGTGCACCAATGACTTTTTCTATATTATTCCTTTGTCTCCCTACATATCCATTCATTTCTCCCATAACAACTTTAACCCTTGTGGTCTGTTAAAATCTTGTAACATCTAATTTGTTGTGGGTCAAAATGACCCGTTCTATAAATTCTGACAGTTCCTTGCCATACAAAGTACCTTTTAATTATGTTGCGTGTCATGGGTACACTGCAAGAAAGTTATTATTATTTAGATAGCAAATCTATCTCTGCCAGCCATCCTACCTTATTGAAGAATAGGTCTTAGTTGAAATTATTGCATTTGAATATTGTGACACCATGGTGCTTACATGCAGTTTTTTGAGAGATTGCTGTTATTTTGCTATCATTTTTGCACATATAACAATGCCATATTTTTGTATATATTTCCTGAGATTTAGAATGGTTAGTATTTATAGTCAGCTTACAAATGCAGTAGTTCACCAGCATTGTAACATCTAATTTGTTCCGGGTCAAAATGGTTCATCTCATATATTCTGATAGTTGTTCCCCATAGAAAGTACATAATTGCTTACTTTGCATGTCCAGAGTCTACTACGCAGAAGTGATTGTCATTCAGACCCCTCACCTAACCTTCCTAACCACCCTACCTTATTGAAGATTAGGAATTAGTTGCAATTATTGCACCTCAACATTACAACAGCATGCCGCTTACATGTAGTTTTTTCGGCAGACCAAACATATTATGGTTACTTTGTTGTAAATTTTACACATATAACAACACTGTCTATTTGTAGTTATTTCCTGAGACTGAGAATTATCATATTCAGATGGTCTTGCAGCTTCAGCAACTCGCTGGGCATTTGGTGTCCTAGGTAACGATGCCCTTAAAGACAATACAGCTTGAACTAAGGCCAATCCAAGTTCATGAAGGAAAATTCTTCTCATGAAGGTAGCTTTTCCCTTCCAGTTATATTGCACTATATTCCAAAGGACAAAAGCATTGTAAGCAGACACATCCACAATGTAATCAAACATAGGCCATCTTTTTGTCTAACGCTTTGACCTATAAGTTCCGACAAGTTTGTCTAAACTATAATTTCTTCCTTTAGTTGAATTGTAAAGTTCAATCATATCAGGTATCTTTTCTTGTTTTTCACTACATTATGAAACAATTATATTATCTTCATAATAACCTTCAAGAGTAATATATCTGGTCCTTCCTTTAGGGTTACAGAATTCTACTGAGAGTTCTTGTCGGTTTTTCCTGATAATTCTAACAATTGTTTGTTTGCTCTTTTTCAGTTCCTTAGCTAAATTCAATCTACAGAAAAAGCTGTCACAAGTTACATTTCTACCTTTGAGTCCCTCTGTAAGTTGCAGAATAATACATTTACCTTGCTCACGTTCTACAGCTTCATCTTTAGGCCCAGTGTAAATGTCAGCATTCCAAAGATAACTACTCTCTGCATCACATGCTGCCCAAATCTTTATCCCATATCTATCAGATTTTATGGAATATACTGCCTAAATGGACAGTTTCCTCTTTTGCCTCTTCAATGTAGAAATTTTCCCAATTTGCATTTTGAAAATTATCTTAAGTTTTCCCAAGACTTTTTGTCGTACATCAATCTTTCTTTTCTGTACTTTTAATTTCTCTCCATATATATTTCTTCTTTTAGTTCAGCCTCTATTAGCATGTGGTCACTTTTTTCAAATAGTGTCTTGTATTCAATTTCATCCACAATTTCCGGTTGTTTAAATATCATATCCAGTCTGGACGGTTCTTCATTACTACTGTATCTGGTATTTTTATTGACCAATTGTGTTATTGTATGTTCCATGGTCATGCCCAGTAATACATTTCCACATAGACCCATAGATTATTTCCGCCCTTCACTGTCATCTCCTCCCAACAGATTTCTTTGAAGTTAAAATCTCCCATAATTACCAGGTTACTTCCGTCCTTTAGTATCTCATTTAATGAATGCCTTGTATTATCTAACATTTTTGAAAGCTGGCTCTCTTTCCAATAGCCCATTTTTGGGGGCACATAAATCAGCACAATCTTTTTATTTTTCATGTCAATGTCTTCCACATTTATAATGATCATTTCCATACTGTTCTTACCCTCAGTATCCTTTGTCACATTTAAGTTTTTCTTGGCTAAGAACATTATTCCTCCTCCATATTTCTCGTTTCTGTTTTTAATCCAATAATTGTATAACCCGTGTCCAACACTATTAGGGGGTATTGGAATCCTTAATTTCGTCTCCATAATTCCCATTATGGCTGGTTTTCCATCTTACAGGTAATCATTTAGTTCATTCGATCCTGAGATTAATTCGTCAATGTTAGTATAGGCTACTTTTATTTTTTCCTTCTCCATCCTGTTTTCTGTTTTTGTTTCGCTTACTTTGATGTAACATTTTCTCAGCCTCATGTTTATGACCCTCCAATAGAACTCCTTGCTTTTGGTCTCCGCTCTCTCTCTCTCTCTCTCTCTTTTTTTTAAGCTTCATCTCTTAGTGTCTTCTCTCTTTCTATTTCCCCAAAACTCATTTCTCTTTTTAATCCATATCTTGTTGTAATGTTTCCTCTTTGCCAGCTTACTTCCTTTCTCTGATATATCTTTTACTACCATTTGCGATCTTAGTTTTATCTTTAGGGGTCGATTTCTTTCCTTAGAATATTATCCCACTCCATACACTTCTGTATCTTTCTCTACTTCCTTCTCACCATCTTGTATTTCTTTTAGAATTGATTTTGCTGTTTCTTTTTCTGTTTCTTTTTTCTCTCATATACCTCACTAGACCATGTTTTCCCTTTAGTCCATATACCACAACACATTTTTTCCTTTCCACTGTATCTCTAAACCAATTTGCTTTTTCTTTAATTACTTGAATGATTGTATCCTTTACATTTTCCTATATCTGTTGCTGTATTATATCATTATAACCAATTTCATATTTCTTTCTCTGTTTTCATTACATTTCTTAATCTTTTCATACTTACCTTGCCTATGTTTTCTTTCATTCTTTCTGTCATTGCCTGTATTTTGTTATTTACCTCTTTTTATAAGTTCTCACTATTGGTAGTATAATTAATTTTAATTTTTTTCATTTTCAAGTTTAAATTCCATTAAAGGATTTTTAACACCTCTAGCTTATTTTTCTAGTTCAGAATTTCTTTTCTTCAGGTCAGATATCTAATTGCTAGCTTGGTTAAACATTCCGCTAATTCTACAATCTCCTTCCTTAGTTTTATGAATTTGTTTTCACACCATTTTGTATTATTACTCATTTCTCTTCCCATGTATAATATTCGACTCAAATTTCTTCTTTCGTACTTACCAAAACCAGAAAAAGAGTTTTCATTATACAGTCGAAATCTTCAGACGAGATAAAAAAAAAGCCCTTGTTTACATTAGACCTCGTCGTTACGCCCCTAGATGGCTCTGCTTTTGAGTCGACATTCGGCTCAAAATCATAGTTTTTATTTTCTTGCATTTTCTCTCATTAAATTCATTTAACACTGGGTAACCACATTCAATATAAACCAGGCATTTTGATTTCCTTACACTATTTTAATTTTCTACTTATTCGGTCGATTTCGAGCTCAAGTTGATGGGTGTTGACTGCTCAGAAGCTCATGTGTATGCGTGTATGTGAATGTGTTTGTGTGTGTGTGTGTGTGTGTTTATTTGTTTGTTTGTTTGTGTGTATGTGTGTGTGTGTGTGTGTGTGTGTGTGTGTGTGTGTGTGTATGATTGTGTGTATGTGTGTGTGTGTGTGTGTGTGTGTGTGTGTGTGTGTGTGTGTGTGTGTGTGTGTGTGTGTGTGTGTGTGTGTGTGTGTGTGTGTATGTGTGTGAGAGTGTGCATGTGCGTGTGTGTGTGTGTGTGTCTGTGTGTGTGTGTGTGTGTGTGTGTGTGTGTGTGTGTGTGTGTGTGTGTGTGTGTGTGTGTGTGTGTGTGTGTGTGTGTGTGTGTGTGTGTGTGTGTGTGTGTGTGTGTGTGTGTGTGTGTGTGTGTGTGTGTGTGTGTGTGTGTGTGTGTGTGTGTGTGTGTGTGTGTGTGTGTGTGTGTGTGTGTGTGTGTGTGTGTGTGTGTGTGTGTGCGACGCAGCATATACGGCTTGTAGGATGCTGCCCTGACGGTGTTGGTGGTGTTCTCCTTCCAAGTCAACTTATTGTTGATGGTGATCCTCAGCAGCTTAGTTGACTGGACCACTTGTAGGGGTTGGCCATCAATTGGCAGTAGGGGAGGAGGGAGAACGTCATTGGAGGTGTGGAAGTGCATTACCATATTTTTCTTGTGATTGATGGTGACTCTGTTGTGTACTGTTCATGTGGGTAGCTTGTCCAGCGTGTCCTGCAGTAGGTTGTAGTCCAGGTCAGTGTTGGACACAGGGATCTCCACCGTGTAGTCATCAACATATTTCCACCTGTGCGGTGTGCCTCCCAGGGCATTGTTGATTAGTATTAGGAAACACAGTGGCCCCATTCTTGTTCCCTGTGGTACCCAACAGGATAGGTGCTGGACTGCAGAGACGTGTCCCTGATATCTGATAGCTTAACTTCGGTCCGTCAGGAAGTCAGATAGCCAAGTCATCAAGGAGGTAGGAAGGCCAAGGTGGATGGCTTTGGTGGTGATAGTGGTGTGATCAACAAGGTCGAAGGCTTTCTTGAAGTCAATGACCCTACTGCAAGTTAAGACTTGCACTGATCAAGATAATGGTGAGTGGTGGAGGATATTTTCATGTTACCAAACTGTTGGGGATCAATGAATTTGCTGATTTAGGAGTATGCCCACTCGAAGACAAAATCCTCACAAATAAGACTAGGAATGGAAGTGATAGTAATGGGTCTGAGATCACTAAAGGATTAGGGATTGGAAGATTTTTGGATGGGAGTAATGAAGCCTGTCTTCCAATCCGTGGGAGATTTGCTCTGCTTAAGTAAGGCATTGGTTATTGAACAGATCGGGATGGCAAGTTCGCGAGCAAATTCACGATATAGTTTGATGGGTAAGTGTACGAGTGTAGAGGACCACTTTGATTTGATGCTGGCGAGCTTTTTGGCAAACTTAACAACATGAATTGTCGGTGGGGGGGGAGAGGGGAGGAAAGCAGGGAGGAGAGAGGTCAATCCCGGGCAGCGCTTGACAGATGGATGCAAAGTAATCATTTATTTGCTCAGCCGCACGGTCAGGTGAAAATTGTGATAGGAGGGGGATGTCAAATGCCTGCCGCATACTGCACAAAGTCTTAACCTGTTAAACCCAAGGCTGCTGTTCTGCTGTAAGTGCTTGATCTTATTGGGGTAACAATTTCTCGTTTTTTTTTTATTTCCTTTGTGACTTTGTTCTGGAGTTGACTAAAAAGGCTGATGTCAGTGTAAAAAGCTTTAGCACATTGTTGAATCAGTCTCTTAATCCTGGGAATGTGGGTCGACCGACCAATTGGGTGGAGGGGTTAGTGAGGGGAAGTACAGTTCACTCAAGTCACTTAGAATGAGGTCAAGTGTGTTGACGCCGTGTGTGGGGGAGTTGAGGAGTTGTGACATATGTAGATGTTCTTGAATATCCCCACATAGAACCAACCTAGCACCGGGGTATTTGGGTCTGAGACTGTTTGCCGTGTTAATAATGTGTTCCACCAAAGCGTCGGCCGAGAGAGCTCGTGGAGGTGGCACACTACACACATAATGATGGAGGCTGTGTGACGATGGTGTAAGGGTGGGGGTTAACCACACCCATAAGCATTCTAGGCCGTTGGGAATAACGACAGGGTAAATTTGAGGTATTCGACGCTTTCCGAGAGTAAACGATCCCACCACCTCCACGCCAACTCCTTAGGTTGTGAAGGAATTCGTATCACTCAATTTCGTATATTTGTGGCACTATTTGTCATGCTTCTGTAATTGCAACTACACCCAAATTAAGTGACAATACAGTAGCAGTGAGTTCATCTACTTTGTTACACAATTAGGTAACGTTAGACAATAATAATGAAGGTAACTCATCCCATTGTCTTTCGACCTCAATCAATTTGCGTTCCGTGGCAGGCTTCAGTGGTTTCACTGTTCTGTTTGTTTGATCTATGTTAATGTATCTATGACGGTTGTGTCCTGCTCTATATCAACGGTTACGAAATAACCTTAGTTCATTGAGGTGTGTTATCACCGGTGAAGGAGGGTAACCGCACCCTGATCTTAACTGATACAGTTTACTAGCACTGTCGTGAAGACGGGTGAAAGTAGACATCTTAACTAAGTAGTACACTATGATCACAACTCTGTGAAGAGCGTCACTATCGAAAATAGCCATTCATTTAAAACAACACTTAAAGAACATCACACACTCAGTTTAAAAGTAACAACAGAGGAGTAGGTGAACACATTGACCTAGGCAGATACGGGCGCCAGTCGACAAGCCTTACCGCAGTGTGGTCTGGCGGTCGTGTGTGTGTGTGTGTGTGTGTGTGTGTGTGTGTGTGTGTGTGTGTGTGTGTGTGTGTGTGTGTGTGTGTGTGTGTGTGTGTGTGTGTGTGTGTGTGTGTGTGTGTGTGTGTGTGTGTGTGTGTGTGTGTGTGTGTGTGTGTGTGTGTGTGTGTGTGTTTACCTAATTGTATTTACCTAGTTGTTTCTTACATGAAGGGTAGCTATGCTTGTGGTGTCCCGTGTTTGTATCTCGTTGTATCTAGGTTGGTCTGAAATTCATGTATAGTTTTGTACACAATATTGTTTTGTCCAAAATATTCCAGACATCCCACACTCTTTTTGGAAAGCTGTTCTTTTTCAGATCCTTTTTGAGTTTCTTTTCATGCCCTCTTGTATTTTTCTTATACCAATTTAGTAAGTCTTTCTTATTAAAGACTTACATTTCTCGTATGATTCTATACATGGTCAATAGTTCACTTCTTTCTATTCTTTTTTCCAGAGTCGGTAATTCCAACTATGACAGTCTCTTTTCATGTGACAGTTTTGAAAGTGTTGGGGCCATCTTTTTTAATTGCTCTTTGGATTTTTTATTTATTTATTGATTTTTTTTTTAGTACTGGGTGACCATAATGTCGCTGCATCCTCCAGTTTTGTCCTTATCAGTGCGATTAGTATTTCATTTACCATTTTTATGTCCAAGTAGGTAAAGGTCACCTTTATTGACCTTAGCATGCTGTAGGTTTCCCGGAAATTTTTATTAATCTGTTTGTAATGGGTCATGCCCTCTGTGATAACCACTCCCAGTTCTTTTTCAAAATTCACTTTGTACCTCTTTTATATTGTCCTGATATTCTTTTTTTTTCAAATTCCATTATGCTAAATTTCTTTTGTTAAAGTCTACTTTCCACTTCTGACTCAATTCCCAAACCCTGTTTAGATTTCTCTGTAGAGACTTAGTCTTTCTCTGTACTTACTTTCCTCATCAGTTTTGCGTCGTCTGCATGTAATATTGTACACCTTCATCCATATCATTTATATAAATAGCAAACATTATCGGAGCCCATACTGATCCCTGTGGGACACCACTAATCACTTCTTCCAAAGTAAAATTCTTATCTATGGGTATCACCTAATGACTATCAAAATTATGTAATAATACAGAGAGATCTAAAAAAGACAATAAAAACGACAATACAAAATTGATATCATTGATAAATCCAAAGAGAATCCCAAAATTTCTCTAGTTACATTAGAGAAGAAAAGGTTATTAGGAATCACATTGGCGCATTATTTTCTGCTGACGGTGAACATGAATATTCAAACGAAAGAATGTGTGATATTTTCAACAACTATTTTAGCATAGTATTCGTAAACGAAACACCTCAAAGTGAACTCCATACTGAAACTTGTAAAAACTTTAGGGTGAACTTACTACGGTAAATAAGAAAAGAAAAAATTAAAATATGTATAGAAAAATTCAAAGTTAATAAAATTCTAGGGTCTGATATTTGCCATCCAAGAATCATAAAGGAAATGAAAAATGAGATTGTTGTTCCATTAGAAATTATTTTCAAGAAATCCATCATATCCGGAGATGTCCCAAGAGAATGGAAGCTAGTTAACATACTCTCATATGAAAGAAAGGTAACAAAAAAGAATATAAATAACTACAAGCCTATAAGCTTTACTTCAATCACAGGAAAAAATATGGAAACTATCATCAGAGAAGCTATCGAATATCATTTAGAAAGTAACTGTTTGAATAGCCAGCATGGATTCAGACGGAAACGTTCTTACGTGATTAACTTACTTGAATTCTACACCACGAACTATGACAAAAGAAACAACATAGATTTAATATATTTAGACTTTGTAAAAGCTTTTGATACCGTCCCCCACTAAAGACTACTTACTAAATTAGCTTCACATGGAATAAGTGGTAATCTATTAAGTTGGACTAGTAATTGGTTGAATGGTCGGAAATAGAGAGTTGTTCAAAATGGTAAAATTTCTAGATGGAAAAATGTTACGAGTGGAGTTCCTCAGGATTCCGTTATTGGGCCACTTCTATTCATAGTATATATAAATGATATAGACCATGGACTAAAATCTATTGTCTTAAAATTTGCTGATGATACAAAAATGTGCGGAATGGTAGATTATCACTTAAACCAATTAGACATTTAAGATTTAGATAAATTGCGGCAGTGGTTTGAAAAGGGGATAATGAAATTTAACATAAGCAAATGCAAGATTATACACATAGGTAAAAATAACAGTAAGTACGATTACAAGTTATTTGGAAATTCGTTAACAAAAGTGGATAGTGAAAAGGATTTCGGCGTAATTATCAGTAAAGATCTCAAATCGTTTAAGCAGTGTATTTCAGCCTCAAAGAAATCAAATAAGATTCTAGGATTGATTCCACGATCTTTTGACTTCAAAAGTTCATCTCTTGTTAACAAGTTATATAAATCGTTAGTTCGTCCACATTTGGAATATGTTCTTTCCGTATGGCCACCGAATCTCATTAAAGACATTGACAGACTGGAAAAAGTACAACGGCGAGCCACAAAACTGATTCCAAATATAAAAAAAATAAATCATACGAAAATAGACTAAAGTATTTGTTCCCCCCAATTAGCGCGCGCGCGCGCGCGTGTGTGTGTGTGTGTGTTTGTGTGTGTGTGTTTGTGTGTGTGTGTGTGTGTGTGTGTGTGTGTGTGTGTGTGTGTGTGTGTGTGTGTGTGTGTGTGTGTGTGTGTGTGTGTGTGTGTGTGTGTGTGTGTGTGTGTGTGTGTGTGTGTGTGTGTGTGTGTGTGTGTGTGTGTGTGTGTGTGTGTGTGTGGTGTGTGTGTGTGTGTGTGTGTGTGTGTGTGTGTGTGTGTGTGTGTGTGTGTGTGTGTGTGTGTGTGTGTGTGTGTGTGTGTGTGTGTGTGTGTGTGTGTGTGTGTGTGTGTGTGTGTGTGTGTGTGTGTGTGTGTGTGTGTGTGTGTGTGTGTGTGTGTGCGTGTTTGTGTGTGTGTGTGTGTGTGTGTGTGTATGTGTGTGTGTGTGTGTGTGTGTGTGTGTGTGTGTGTGCGTGTTTGTGTGTGTGTGTGTGTGTGTGTGTGTGTGTGTGTGTGTGTGTGTGTGTGTGTGTGTGTGTGTGTGTGTGTGTGTGTGTGTGTGTGTGTGTGTGTGTGTGTGTGTGTGTGTGTGTGTGTGTGTGTGTGTGTGTGTGTGTGTGTGTGTGTGTGTGTGTGTTTATGTTTGTGTAAACGAAATGATCTACTTCGATAAAAGCATTTGCTCTCGACTCATCGTACTTGAAATATAAATCAAAGTGTATAACACAAGTTGCAGTTGATTTTGGTCAAGGTGTGGAAATGCTCTTTTCGTGGGGGGAAGGGACACCTGTTGAAAATCCTATTTGTACCTTTCTGCAAGAATTTTTTTTTTAACAACTCAACACTTTAGATTTAGATATAATTTAGAATACCATATATCTCGTTAATTGAACTGTAAATACTATAATGGACAAAAAATAAATAAATGCGAACATGACATATATATATCAGTTTTATTTTAAAGACAAGTATAAAACAAAAAACGTTTTTTGGAAGTAAAAAATAAATTCCCTCTACATCAGTGATTACTAAATAGCCTTTCATCGGTGTCGTTGCCCAAAAGATAATAGATTACATAGGTACAAATAAAATTGTATTACAGTCCATGTTGAAGTGAACACATAGGTAATGCAACTCTATTGAAAAATAGATAGAAAAAAAACCACTAAACTCGATATACGCTTGACAAGAAGAGCCCTTTTGAAGAGTTCAGTTTTGGTGTCCTTAGTGTTCTAGAGGCTAAATTATCTCTATGAATTCCACCAACATAACGATTACTCCTTAGATTCCATTTTGACAAGCATCAAACGAATTAATCGTTTCACGACATATAAATACTATTCTAACTACATCCAGGTGATTTAAACTGTTTGAAGGAAGCCCTCTTTGTATATGGTGGATTAAACCATTACAGCTTTCTTTTTTATTCGTGACTTACATATTGATTCTGTTTGCCGTCAGGCAAAATTGTTTTGCCGAAAGAAACTTCCTGTGCATTAATAAGTAGAGTTTATGAAGCAGAGATGTCATCATTTCAGCGAAAGGTTTCAAGTTTCGAGCCAAATTCTCCCAAGTGATTTTTTTTTTTTTTTTTTGCCAAGGACCCTTCTGGTATGTTTTTTTTTTTTTCTTCTTTCTTTTTAGAGAAGTCTTTTACATCTCGGTCATCATGGTTGATTACTTCACGAAAAGTCTCTAGTCATCTTGGGGCCTCTGGGCCATGGAATAAAGAGAAAAAAGTGAGATGAGACGAGCACAGTAAAATAACTTTGGGGGAAGAAATCAAAGAGGAAAGACGGGTGATCAAATATCTATAGTAAAAAAAATCTAGTATGGCTTAGAAAACTATGTTTTACGAATGGAAAGAAAAGGTTTGTGAAGTGTGAATATAAGTAAGGGGGTCATAAATTAAAAAGAAAAGAAAGTAACGAGATAAAGTTGAGAGAAAACGTAATAGTGAAAAAGAATGGACTACTCTATTGTATCGAGAGACAAACTCTATTCTGAACAAAGCTTTGGTTGATCGAGAATATTCAGATTACATTCAGTCCCTCTGTTTAAAGAGAATGTATGATGTTTTCCAAATACAGTCACTACACTCAATTACGGTCCTGAAGAAATTCCTTGTCTCGGTTATCTCTAGCAAGAGAATGAGGGACCCCAGGATACTGCCTACAAACTTTGGATTGGCTCATAATTCTCTCGGTGAAGAAATTTTGAGTTGTTGCATGGTTAGAATGCGTGAGGGTCAGTGTAGTTTAATATGGATTTTGTTTTATTTAGGGTGGCTGCATCTGTAGTTTAGTATGGACTTTGTTTTATTTGGGGTGGCTGCATCTGTAGTTAAATATTGACTTTGTATTATTTGGGGTGGCTGCATCTGTAGTTTAATATGGACCTTGTTTTATTTGGGGTAGCTGCATCTGGAAAAAAAAATCGGCTGTCATGCCGACTCCGTATTGATAGTCTGTAGTTTAATATGGACTTTTTTATTTGGGGTGGCTGCATCTGAAAAAAAAAAATGGCTGCCATGCCGACTCCGTATTGATAGTCTTAGTTCTGGATGGTGAACTGAACGAAGACATGAAAGTGCAAATATTGTTTGTATTGGGAACAATTTCTTTGTTGTGTTGGCTTCTGGTAGAATTTGGTGAACTATAAAAATTGGCAGTCGATTGTGTAGTGCTTGTTTTGTGATCTAAGTGTTTATGTATGTTTTATTTAGGCACTGTTGTGAACCGGGGTAAGTTTATGTACAAGCTTCAGTAGAACATTGTTGGAGTTGTCTCCATATGTCGTTTGATGATGTGTAATTGCGTGATTTGATGTAGGTGATTTATCTAAAAAAAACACTGTGGTAGGGAAAAAAGAATTTATTTTTGACTCCTCACCAACAGACAACCCTAAGAGTAGTTCTGATGAGGATGTCACGGTCCTGACTAGTTTTAGTTCTTCTTCAGTTACTAGAAGCAAGCTCGTTCAACTCCAGGTAGAGAATCCTGAACTAGCCAGCTTCCTCAATAGGGCAGTCAGTGAGTCAAATTGTTGCTACACTAGCTCTGGTGTATTGATAGGGGAAATTTCGTCCCACTGTCTTGCCCACGAGTCACCCTTGGTCGGTGTAACTTACGCCAAGACATTCTTACCATTGCTCATGATGGGGTAGAAGGATATTTAGGAGTTAGGAAAAATTATGCTGAGATTCTTTCACATTTCTATTGGTCTAAGTTAAAGAGAGACGTTAGTACCTATTACCGTACATGCCGTCCTTGCCAGATAAAAACTTAACCCCAGTGTTAAACCGTTCTCTCAACAACCTATCCCAATAGTAGAGGAACCCTTTAGTAAAATCGTCATTGATTACGTTGGACCTTTGCCCAAGACCCCCCGCGGTCATCAGTTCCTGCTCACGATTATAGATTGTGTATTATGCTATCCGGAAGCCATTCCTTTACGCCACATTACGGCAGAGTATGTCGTAAGAGTCCTAGTTATTTTTCTACACAAGTATGCCTTCCCACAGTGGCGCAGTCGGATCAGGGATCCAACTTTACTTCCCGTTTGTTTAATAAGGTGATGGAAAGTCTGGGAATCCGGCAGTCTTGGTCTTCGGCCTATCACCCCCAATTCCAGGGTGTGGTAGAGAGGTTCCATCAGATCATCAAAAGAGTCCTACGGACCTTTTGTCTAGAGCAGCGTTTCTCAACCAGGGTTCCCCGGAACCCTAAAATTCCGCAAAAGGTCCCTAAGGGTTCCGCGAGAACAAGTGAATAAGCTAATGCACTTTTGATTTTTTATCTAATTTCATATACGTAATATATTTAAACACGTACAACATATTCTTGGTTGTTGTAATAAAGTAATATAGACATCATCCTATCTAACCTATTAGTACGATGAAAATAAAATGAGAAAGATATGGCATATGTTTTTTTTTCGCAAGGGTTCCATGAGACATGCAATTTATTTCAAAGGTTACGCAAAGATAAAAAGGTTGAAAAACGCTGGTCTAGAGACTAGAAAGGATTGGGACGAGGGAGTAGGTTTCCTTTTTGTGGTAAAAGATAGTGTCCAGGAGTCATTTCAATTAGTCTATGGGCATGAGGCACGGGGTCCCCTTAAGGTGCTGAAGGAAATCTGGATAAGCAACGAAATGGTAATTCCGTTGGCCTCGTATATTGATCAATTTAAGGATAGGCTGCGCTTAGCTATAGGTCTTGCACATTCCAGTCTAAGCTGTGCTCAGTCCAAAATGAAGCATCAAGTTGATAAGTCCCATTGTGTTATAAATAGAGAATTCAAGGTTGATGAGAAAGTGTTAGCCCTTATACCCATTACAATCCAAATACAGTGGTCCTTATGTAATCTTGGAGCGTCAATGTCAGACCAACTATGTCATCCACACTCCCGAGGGGCGTAAGAAAAGGCGTCTCTCGTACGTTAACTTGTTAAAGCTTTATCATGTCCGTGACGATGTTGTGGTGGAAGAGAGTAAGGAGGCTGATTCTCCGTCACCCGCGTACCTAGTTATACCCGAGTGTAGTGACAAAGGTGACGAGTGTTTCTCGGAAGTCCTTGATGAGTCTAATGTTAAAATGAAAAACTCCAGTGAAAAGCTAAGTCATCTCTCTGGTGTCCAAGCAATGGATATAATGTCACTTTTGACAGAGTTCGTGTGCCTCTTCGTTGATCACCTTCACCCCTGTTCAGTACTGGAGCATGACGTAGAGACCAATGTGGCCCTCCCCATCCGTCAACGTCTTTACTGCTTAAACGCTTTCAAGAGGGAGTGCGTCCGAGCCGAGGCGCAGCTTCTCCAGGATCTCGGTATTGCAGAGCCCAGAAATAGTCCTTCGGTATCCCCAGTTGTTCTCGTGCCGAAGTCCGATGGTTCCATGTGACTGTGCGTCGAGTACCGACGGGTCAACACGGTAACGGAAATGGATGGGTACCCCTTGACTCGTATCGACGACGTGATCGACGACATGGGCCAGGCGCGGTAGGTGACAAAGTTGGACCTCCTACAAGGTTATTACTAGATCCGCCTAACTGAGCGTTCGAGGGCCATCTCCGCATTCATCATACCGGAAGGATTCTACCAGTTACTGTCCTTCCCTTCTGATTGAGGAACGCTACGACTACTTTCCATAGGCTGATGAACTTCATCAAAGCAGAGCTGGACGGCGTCCGATGTTATCTCGACGACCTCGTTGTCTTCGGAAACTTTTAGGACTCGCATCTGAGTCGCCTAAGGTCCTTCTTTGCCGTGTTGGCTGCCCACAACCTGACGGTGAACCTCACCAAAAGTAAGTTCGGCCATGCTCTGGTCACCTTCTTATGCCATGTGCTCGGACAAAGCGAGGTCCGACCTGCTGCAGCCAAAGTTGCAGCCATTAACCAGTATCCGGTACCGGAGAACAAGAAAGCTGTGATGCGGTTGCTGGGACTTGTAGGATACTATCGACGTTTCTGCCCAAACTTTTCGTCCATCGTGGTCCCAATGACCAACCATCTAAGCAGCAAGAATGCCTTTAGGTGGTCTCAGATTTGTCAGGAGTCCTTCGAGAGTTTAAAATCCCTACTGACTAATACTTCTTTGCTACGTGCCCTGATCTACAGAAGCCGTTCAACCTTCACGTCGATTCAAATGACGTCGCCGGGGAAGCCGTGCTGTTACAGCATGGTGAGGGGATCACGTATTGCATCCGGTGTTATTTCTCGAGGAAATTCAATAAGTACCAGAAAAAAATATGCCACCGTTGAAAATGAGGCACTATCCCTACTGATGACCCTTGATCACTTCAGGGTGTACATAGGTAATACTATTCACCCGGTGCAAGTATGGACGGACCACAATACTTTGGTTTTCGTTGAGAAATTTAACTTAAGAACCAGAGACTTTTGAGATGGGCGTTTAACATACAAATCTCGCACATTCGTGGAAAAGATAATGTACTGGCTGATGCTCTCTTCTGAGCCTAATTGTTATAAGAAATAACTATTTTCTTACTTTTCATGCATCTCTGATTTTTTATTATTATGTTACTTATAAGAAATATTTAATTTTGTATTTGTTATATCTGTTTATGTGTGTATTATGTATGTCCTTGAAATAATTGTATGTTTCCTCTTAATTTCTTAAAATAATTAACTTGTACAAGTTTCATTTTGTCCTGAATTGTCTTTATCTTAGATGTTCCTATATAATATGTATGTTGTATGATTCTTGTTAATTATTAATTGCATTCAATAGCTGTCTCTTATTTCGCTTCCAGTTATTGTAAGCTCATAATTTTTGGGAGAGGTGTCACGCACCCGTGATATAACTGTACAGCTATGTTT
>NC_134817.1:43834043-43854043 GCF_046742065.1 Oratosquilla oratoria
ATTATGAGACTGAGAGGAACTTTCCCTTACAGCCTTATTTTTTAAATTTTATTTATTTACTTATTCATTCATTTACTTGTTTATTTATTTACTTATCTACTATTATATATTTTTATTCTAAATGTTAATGGGAAACTTTATTTACCTGAAGTAAAAAAAAAAATCTTCATTGAAAAAAATGTGGCCTTGAAGACCCAGAGAGATGAGGAGCTTACACCAGGAAACGGTTAGCTGTGAATGAAGTCACCATGTCTGGTTTATGTATTTGGACAAGTTCACTGTTTTATGCATACATATGTACATATACCGAGGCTTTTTTCCCCTTACAAGGGAGATAGCCAAAAAGGAAAAGGCATAAAATCATTCCCACCCATTCCATCCCTGAAAACACTCTACACCCTTCCACCCTCCCACTTATCTTAGCACCTCCTCGATGACGGGTCTGTAATTTTCATGCATTTTTATCCTTAGGCATGTACAGCAAGTAGGGGTTACTAGTGTCCGTAAGAGAGCAAATCATTCACTCCTGTGGCATTATGGCCTGCAGTCCCGTGACCACCTTTAATAAAACTCTTCACATTCTTCGATCGGTCGTAATTCCTGCCATTATCCTAGGTTCTCTACATACTCTTTGATGACGTCTATCATGCCATCATTTTATTTATATTTTGGCCTTCATAGTGGTCTTTAGCCGGCAACATTTTCATTCAATAGTTGCTTAGGTCTTCTCCTTCATCCTTGCCACATGACCTGCCCATCTTAGTCCATCACCTTTAACATTGTTCCGTATAATTATTTGTCCTGTCATTTCTCTAATCATTTTGTTATGTTATCTTTCCCACTGATCCTTCTGTATCATACACTGGTCAAAGTGTCCTCAGTAGTATTGCAATTTCGAGGATTTCCAATATTTTTTCTTTCTTTAGTTAGAACCTTTTACTTCACGCAGGGTCACCCCTTTAAACCTCTTGTTACTTACTGATGAGAAATAAGGTAACATGTTGCAAACCTAGAACGAGTGGTAAGGAGGGAAAGGTATGGGAAGTTATTGAAAAGAGAACTCAGAATACACCATTTAGTTCGCCAGTACGATTCCCTTAAGCTCACTTGAAATAAACACTTTCGTGTTCACTGCAGACGGCTGATAGTATTCCCGTCTAGTTTGGCGAGGTTATAGTTCCCTTAGAGGGGTTTTATACGGTCTAACGGTTCGTCGCACGCGGTTCGACAGACACGTGTTTAAAGTGATGTGTGGACGTGTAAACGGGGTATTTGGAGTTTAAGCAACATGTTCGACAACCAAATACACCGTTCACACGTTCACACATCACTTTAAACACGTGTCTGTCGAACCGCGTTCGACGAACCGGATGGTATTGTTCTTACAAAACAGCTATGATATCTAAAGTTAATCCCATGACTGATCTGTTTATTCAAAATGCTGGCGATACTATGTACAACATTGTTGATGAAATTCTTAATTTTTTACTTTTGGTATACAATATATTTTACAATGTTTACATTACATATATTGTTTTCATAAGATGTACAGGAATATTCTTTATTTATTTACAAGAGAAAGAAAAATGTTGCAATGAAAGTATACATGTATACAAGAATTAAATAAATATAAAGCTTGTAGTAAGGAGTGACTACAACAAGTAAAAACTTGCGGCATTCGGGTACACTTAGAAAACACTCAGGTACACTCAGGAGACACTTTAAGGAGTGTTGGCTACAAACCCGTGCTTTATATCCATACATTACAACATACATTATATACTCTCACTTTTGTATGTTGTGATATTTATCTACTTCTGCATATTTTTACAACACATCTTGCCGCTATTTTTTCTTCACGTTTTCTCATCCATATATATCTTTTTATGATAAAATTGTGCCAAAGCATTTGAAATTTTCAACGCTTTCAATAGTCACATTTCCTATTATGATGTCTTCATTCTGTTATTTTCTACCCTCAAAATCTTCGTTTCCTGTTCATTGCACTTTAGCCCCACCCTTTTCATGTTTTATCAAACTTTCAGTTATAACTTGCACATCTTCTAGGTTCTTTCCCAATGTATCTACATCAACTGCATATTCCAGGTTTCCAACTATGCTGTTACTAAGTCTGGCATCCCCCTGTCCTTGCTTGCATCCACTGGTAACCCATTTTAAAACTAGGTTAAAAGTTACATGTGATAAAATGCAGCATTGTCTAAGACGACTGGTCACTCTAAAGTATAGTACCAAATCTTTCCCTAAGTTCACTGTACACTCACTGCGTATATAGCATGCTTTGATTAGCTTTATGAACGTTTTAATGATATTAAAACATTCCATAATAATCTATATTGGGTCTCGGTGTATGCTATTATATGCTTATTTGTAGTCCACGAATACCCGTAAAAGTGTTTTGGCATATTCGTAATGTTTCCTCATCATCATTCGTACTGTAAAAATGTGATCCATCGTAGCTCTTGTAGTCCTGAAACCACGCTGGTGCTATTCCTGTTTAGCTTTTGCATAGGGGATTACTCGACTGTATAATATTTTTGTATATACTTTGTACAAAATACATTGTTAGCGTATTCCTCTATAGTTTTTGTACTCCTGTTTTGGCCCCTTTTTATGAATTGGGATAATAATGGCTTTTCTTCATTACTTTGGCATCCTTCCTTTCTCCCAGATAGATATTATAAAAATGTATAGCTTTTTATTTCAAATCTCTCGTCCAATCTTAATTTGTCTTGCTGAGAAGTTATCACAGCCTGGTGAGAACAAATCAAGGCCTTTTACATTTTTGGAGCGAGATACCCAGTGCTCCAAGAATAGGTTGAACGGACAAGGTGAGACGATGTACTTTCCAAACTCAGGATGTGTGAAAATGCCATTTCTTAATATCGTTAATCAAATTAATCAATTAACTAAATAAATAATTAATTAGCGGGGATGAAAATTATAATCTCAGCCATTACCCTAGTTCTTCATCTGGTTCTCCAAGGGTAGGTTGAACGGACAAGATGAGACGATGCACTTTCCAAACTCAGGATGTGTGAAAATGTCACTTTATAATATCGTTAATCAAATTAATTAATTAATCAGTGGGAATGAAAGTTATAAGCTCGGCTATTACCTTGTTCTTCATCTGGTTCAAAGAGTATCACGGATTCTCATCGACTTGTCGGCTCCGCCCGCAACAAACTCATTGTACAACTCAGCTGACGTCTTACGCCTCAATGAAGCTGAAATATTCATCGTCAATCAATGCACCAACGCAATCCCCTTGAAGGATCTATTTGCATATACTTGGGCAGACTTTTTTGCTCACACACTTGAATTCAAACAGGATTTTTTTTTTTTACTGTCTTTCTGTAGGTATTTTCTTCAGTCTTTTTCATATGTACACAAATGTAAAAATGTCACACCAGGACAAACTCTCAAATTATCATATACCTAATGTTTATTTTTCTTGCTCTCTTTTTCTCTCTTGCTGTGTGTGTGTGTGTGTGTGTGTGTGTGTGTGTGTGTGTGTGTGTGTGTGTGTGTGTGTGTGTGTGTGTGTGTGTGTGTGTGTGTGTGTGTGTGTGTGTGTGTGTGTGTGTGTGTGTGTGTGTGTGTGTGTGTGTGTGTGTGTGTGTGTGTGTGTGTGTGTGTGTGTGTTTGTGCGTGCGTGTGAGCGTGAATGTTTGTGTGTATATATGTGTGTATGTATGAGTGTGTCCGCACATGTGGTCGCAATATTTGACCCTGGACTCTCCAGCATCTATGACTCCTCAATAATTCCGGAAGAAAATAAATGTACCTAATAGGTAAAGGTTTCATGTTCTGCTATAGCCAAGTAGTTAGTAGCCTCTATTCCTGAACATTAATATTCTCCACACAAAACACAATGATAACCTCTCATGGATAGGAAGTGGAATATATATTTATCTGTTTGCTTTCTAAGCACTATAGGATAGTTGAGATCGTTGGGCACTACATGAAGATACCTTACGTTGACACTATCTTCAATAGGCTCCTCAATCCTCGCAGCTTTGACATTAGTGAATATCAATGAATATCTCCCGATACTCATCCATCGTTTACTGGGGAAACCTCTTGGTTCCACTCTTGACCTTTAAAGGTTTTAGGGATGTTATGGATCGGCTCAACTCTCAGAGTGTGTCCTTGCCGTCCCAAGTATTGAGGTTCTTATGAAGTCTACTGCTACGGACTCTTTCATCAGCACATCCACATATTGACTTTTATTGTGCCATTCTGAAACCTCATCATTCTATTCTCTAAGGTGTGGGACAGACTCCATGACTCCAATCTAGAGGTGAATACCGGCAGAGCAGTCGGCTGTAGGATAATTTACTGAAAGCAAAAGCTTATTCGGCGTTCAACTCTAATGTTGATGACGTTATTTGGAGTTACCTATCAGCCCAAGTAAACGAACATGCCGAACTTCTCTAGGAAAAAAAAATAATCCAGGAGTTACAGTCTTCTCTATATATGAATTATTACACAAATTTTGTTGAAGGTGATTCTGTTTTCTGCATTAATAATTTTCTTGGAGATGCTTCCTAAAGATCTCACTAATCACCGTGTATCAGGGTCTAAACTCTGTAGAACTCGTACATAGGTGGATATATTCTCCAATCTGGATTTCGGCTCACCTGAGCCTTCTTCAGGGAGTGTGTCAAATGAGTACGCGAAATTATTAGACTAGGGGAGATCACATGATAGTTTGAAAAATGTGCATAAATTATCTCCTCATGCTTCTGGCCTACCCTGTGTTCTCATACTGAATAGCGCTAATAAATCAAGTGTTTGTATGTTCTAATTCTTCTCGTGTAATGTGGTATTCGTGTGATGCCAAAACATGGTTCTTTGGGGCTCCTGTGTATTTGTGTCCAACCAGTCCGGATTCCAGCTTCATAGTCGTCATGCATAAGTACGAGGAAGGAAGGGCTTCGCTGTTCCCTTTTGTGCATTTATATTCGTATACGACATGAGACTTTTTCAGCTCATTCCTCTCTCGGCGGGTATTGTTTTGGAGAAGCAGATTGGATGTTTTCTTACTTTAATAAAAGATGATAAGTTTGATTGAAGTGTTGTCATTCATAGGTTTTATGTTTCTTTTGACGATGTCTTTGATGGCCTTTTCATCTTCTTTATAAGCTGTAGAAAAGTGTGACTTGTAAAAAAGTTTTATTTCTTCTTGGTTTGGAGTATTGTTGGAGTTGGTGTACCATTTGTTTAAGATATTTTTCGGTAACTTTATTAATTTATTTGTTGCTGGGTAGTGCATTCGAGTTCTTGGTGGACTTTTGACCAGGTATCACAGTGCGTAAGTGCACGGTGGACATAAGCTCCAATGGTAGATTACTTGTATCGATTGGGGCACTCACTACTTCCGTTAAGACATTGGTCTTCATTGGAAGGCTTGGTGTAGACATTGGTGGTGAAAATATGTCCACTTTGGGTAACAAGGACTTCAAGGAAGGGCATGGAGTTACCCACACTCTGCTCAGTTGTGAATATAAGTCCTGTGGCTTCTTGTAGTTTAAGACGGAGGTTTTCCACTTCTTGGTAGTCATTAACTTTAATGCAGATATCATCTATATACGTGCAGTATATCTCCGGTTTTTTCATAATACGAAATATTAGTTCCTCTATGCCATGAAGAAATTTGCGAAACGTACCAACAAGGGAAAGCCCATAGCAACACCGTCGACCTGGGAGTACATGTTACCTTGTGGGCAAGTTAAAGGCGCCTCGCTCATACAGAATATTACTAGCCATCTTAAGGTATTCTCAGGGATTTCTAGCTTAGGGGTGGAGTTGTCCATGTATATTTTATCAAAAATGAAGTCAATCGTCCCATTTGCAGGAATTTGTGTAAATAAGGATTCAGCGACCAACGAAGCAATAAAACCGTTAGCGTTGTCGTGTTTCAAGATGTCTATAAAATCACTCGCAGAAGTAAGACTATAGGTAGCTGGTACGTACAGGGTGAGCAAGGTACAAAGTCTTTTACTAAGATGGTAGGTAGGCGTGGGGATTTGTGCAATTATCGGCCGTAATTTGTTTCCTGGTTTGTGTATCTTCACATTACCATAACAGTAACCACGTTTATACTCACCAGTAAGTCTGTTGAGTTGGATAGCGTTGCCAGCAGAGTTATTGGCCTCAATCAGTTTATTGACCTTTTTCTTTAGGTTTTCTGTGGGGTCTTGGTTCAGTCTTTTATATTTAGTGGTATCGCTTAAAATGGAATTCAATTTATCGAAGTAATCTTTCTTTTTTCATCAGGATAAAAGCAGCATTTTTGTCGGCCTTTCTGATGATAATGTTGGGGTCTTTTTTCAATTCATTAGCTGCCTCTATGTGTTTTTTCCTCAAAATGCTGCTCCTAAAATATCCTCTAGTTTCACTAGCCTCGGCCACCATCTCTTGTTTAAACGTTGGTTCTACTGTGGCTTTTCTTTTTCCAACTAGTTGGTCAATTTCGTTAATAAGGAGTTCGAATTCCGTGCGTTTTTGGAATTTAGAATGGTTAGACATGACATGACAGTTAAGACCCAGATTTAGTAAGTCCTCTTGATCAGGTGTGGGACGTGGGTATTTTGGACATAGAACTCGAACGCGTGGTCAAATATCGCACTTTGTTGATATTTGACACACTCCCTGAAGTTGAGCTGAAATCCGGATCGGAGAATATGTCCACCTACGCACGAGTTCTACAAAGTTTAGATCCTGCTACACGGTGATTAGTGAGATCTTTAGAAACTATCTCCAAGAAAATTATTAATGCAGAAAACAGCAGCACCTTCAACAAAATTTGTGTTTTAGAAGACTTACTGCCTGTATATACTTTAAATTCTGATGATGGCAGTAATAATACCCCTAGGAGGGGGAAGGCTCCCTCCCCTAAGGAAAGAAAAGAACATATGGAACAACGTATCGAAGCTCTCTCTTCTAAAGTCTCCGCATTTAGCGAAGACCTTAGAATTACTCAAGAGAAATGGGAGAGATGTGGTATAAGTAGTGTTATGCCTTCCGCAAGAATATAAGGACTTTCTGTCTAGTAGGGGTTTGTAATTGTGGCCTTGATGTAGTTGAGGCAAATCCAAACGGAAGGTAACATAAATAACTATTTTAATGGATGAAAAAAGTCAACAAAACAATTATACTATATCTTTACAACAAAAAATTAACCAATAGACAATTCGTAACTTTTTATAAAACAATTATTTCCTTAACCTGAACAGAAAACTAAATCATGAAAATAACTTAAGATACGTGTGAACACAAGGGGGGTGGAAAGAGTGAAATCGATGTGGTAGGGTAAGTTACGTCTTGATAAACCAACGAAAGAGTCTCCCTTGGACCGGTGTAGCCGGTTCAAGTGACTCCCCGTTTCAAAAGACTCCCCCAGTCAGATCAACCTAGGTTCAGACGACTCCCCGTCACTTGAAACTAGTTTCAGACGACTCCCCACCCGTTTGAAATGACTCCACATTCGAATGAACCTAGTTTGAGATGACTCCTCATTCGAATGAACCTAGTTTGAAATGACTACACATTCGTTATTGCTGTAATGCGCAATTTTTTTCTTTATCTTTTATCATTTTCTAGATAAATGTTAGTTCCAATAGATGTAGTATTGCGCGACTGTGATTGTTTATTTTTGTGATTGTTTCATAAACCGAACAGGAAAGATATAACTGGTGAGTAGCCTATTCCGTAAATTTATAATTTTGATTAACATTCTATATTGCTATAATGCGCAAATTTTGTCTTTATCTTTTATCATATCCTAGATAAATGTTAGTTCCAATAGATGTAGTATTGCACGAAAGAAAGGGCATGAGCGGATAACCTAGTTTGAGATGACTCCCCATTCGAATGAACCTAGTTTGAAATGACTACATATTCGTTATTGCTGTAATGCGCAATTTTTGTCTTTAGCTTTTATCATTTCCTAGATAAATGTTAGTTCCAATAAGTGCAGTATTGCGCGACTGTGATTGTTTATTTTTGTGATTGTTTCATAAACCGAACAGGAAAGATATAACTGGTTCGAATGAATCCTTGAAACCTTTGAAATGAAACGAACATGGACAAATTACGGAGGTTTGTTAATTGCCAGTGTTGCCGAGATTTGTTAGATGTCAGTCTGGTGTCGTGTCGTGTGCTACCATGGACTTTAATACTGAAATGGACGAGGTTGAAGAGTTCCTGCGGTCAAAAAATTATCCAGTGCATGTTGGAAACAACAAGGGGAAAAAAGCTAATTTTCGAAGGAAGTGTCAGGCATTCACAATCCAAGACGACACAGCGAGCAATCTGCAACAACTCTGGTGGACGTCTGATATTTAGGAAAAAATCTGGTCCCTCTGGAAAAATAAATAAGACTTTCAAAAACACACTGAACCCCTTGCTGTCAAAGTAATTAAAGGTGATGGAATATATATAATTTTTTTTCGTTCCATGACATTCGCTATCACTGGAGAAGAGGACCAACATCCTGTTATCAGAAGCTTGATATGTGATTTCCTTTCCACCAGTGAAAACATCCAAGTTGATCCAATGCGTGAGGATAAAGTGTGGGGAACAACTACAGATATTATTGCAGCAGCCAACATGTTTCAAGTAAATATATGTGTTTGGGCAAAGTTTTGATCTATTGACACATGGCATAAACATAGGCTGAAAGGTAGTAAATCCTAAAGGATTCAGTGTACTTTGAGAATAACGCAGGCAACCATTTTAATGTAGTTATCCGTGTGTAGCGTTTTTTTTAATAAGTAATAAATAGGTCATTGTAATTCAAGAAAAAAATGTAATCATGTATAGTGTAATTAGTTGTTTTTTTATGGGGGGAGCAACCTTAATAAAAAAAATCAAGCATCCAATAATGGGAGTCATTTCAACCTGATGAGGAGTCATTTGAAACCAGTTTCAGTTAACTGGGGAGTGTTGTTAATCTAGTTTCATTTAACTGGGGAATGTTTTCAAACTTGGTTCAGGAGACTCCGGGAGTCATGTTTTGGGGTAGTGTACTCAAACGTCTACACCGGTTGCACGCCGTATACAAAGGGCTGGCGAGGACGGGAGGAACGAGAAGGAGGAACTGGACAGAACTAGTCTGGACTTTCAGACGAGCAGTAAGGAGGGGGATCGGAGGGGAGGAGAGTAGGAAAACCACACGTGCACAGGCAATTTACGGGACATACATAATTATATAATGAATACAGAAATCTATACATATGCAGACATTTAAATATACGGAGGATGGTGGGCCATCACAGTAGTGAGACTAAAAATTCTTTAGATACCGCACTCACCTCATTGATTGAACAATACAGAAACACTACCATAACACGAACTCACAAGAAACTGGTGAACCTCATGGGAGGCAATCCAAAATACCCACGTCCCACTAAAGTTTTCATGAACCTCACTGATAAAATAATCGCACCTGATCAAGAGGACTTACTGAACCTGGGTCTTAACTGTCATGTCATGTCTAAACATTCTAAATTCCAAAAACGCAAGGAATGCAAGCTCCTTATTAACGAAGTTGACCAATTAGTTGGAAAAAGAAAAATCACAGTAGAACCAACGTTTAAACAAGAGATGGTGCCCGAGGCTAGTAAAGCTAGAAGACACTAGGAGCAACATTTTGAAGAAAAAACACATAGAGGCAGCTAATGAATTGAAAAAAGACCCCAACATTATCACCAGAAAGGCTGACAAAATTGACGCTTTTTTCCTGATGAAAAAGGAAGATTACTTCGATAAATTGAATTCCATTTTAAGCGATACCACTAAATGTAAAAGACTGAACCAAGACCCCACAGAAAACCCAAAGAAAAGGTCAATAAACTGATTGAGGCCAAACTCTGTTACCAACCCTATCCATCTCACCAAACTTACTGGTGAGTATAAACGTGGTTACTGTTATGGTAATGTGAAGATACACAAACCAGGAAACAAATTACGGCCGATAATTGCACAAATCCCCACGCCTACCTACCATCTTACTAAAATACTTAGTACCCTGCTCACCCTAAACGTACCAGTTACCTATAGTCTTACTTCTGCGAGTGATTTTATAGACATCTTGAAACACGACAACGCTAACGGTTTTATTGCTTCGTTGGACGCTGAATCCTTATTTACACAAATTCCTGCAAATAGGACGATTGACTTTATTTGTGATAAAATATACATGGGCAACTCCACCCCTAACCTAGAAATCCCTGAGAATATCTTAAGACGGCTATTAATATGCTGTACGAGCGAGGCACCTTTTGCGACGATAACATCTCCTTGATCTTCCTCTGTCCATCCAAAAAGGATCTTCCTTCACTTTCAAATGAAGTGAAGTATCCTGTGAACCCGCAAGAAGAAATATAGAAAAACTGTAGAACATTTCCTTTTTCATGAAATGAAGAAATTTTTTAAACATCTGTACAAAATAAATAAATAAATAGATGAATAAATAAATAAATAGATAGATAAATAAATAAGTAAATAAATAAATAAATGAATAAATAGATAAATGAATAAATAAATAAATAAATAAACAAATAAATAGATAAATAAATAAATAATAAATAGATAAATAAGTAAGTAAATAGATAAATAAAATAGATAAAATAAATAAATAAATAAATAAATACAAATAAATAAGTAAATAAATAAATAAACAAATAAATAAATAAATGAAGTAGATAAAATAATAAATAACAAATAAATACATATATGAATAAATAAGTAAATAGATAATAAATAGATCAATAAATCAACAGATAAATGAATCAATATATATATATATATACATATATATATATATATATATATATATATATATATATAAAGAAAGTAAAGATAGATTAAATATTTTCTATACTATGAAGACAAAGAAAGACAGGAAATATGGAACAGCTTTTATATACGTATACTAGAGTAGGAAGATAGAAGAAAAAATGTACTCTATAGGCATTTTCTCTGCCCAAAAGTAAAAAAGATATATAGATATATATATATATATATATATATATATATATATATGTATATATATATATATATATGTATCTATATATATATATATATATATATATATATATATATTTATAAAATCGTCTTTATATCATCAGGACAAAGAAATAAATATACATAATAGACGAAGGAAAAAATCGTGCAATTTTTCTATGCATAAAAGAAATAGAGAATTAATTAATCTTTTTCTACATTTTCAAGAAAAATTAACCACTGAAAAAATAATAATAAAATAAATAAACTTGTCTCCACAAAAAAGAGAGAAAAATGGAATTTCGTTGTATCCTCAAGACTTAAAAAGTGGGCAAATTATCTGTATCCCTAAGACAAAAATAAATAAATAAATAAATAAATAAATAAATAAATAAATAAATAAATAGATAATAAATGAATAAATAAATAAATTAATTAATTAATAGATAAATAAATAAAAAATAAATGAATAAATAATATATTGAAATTAATTATGTTCATATGTTTTTCAATTCAATACCCTACTCGGCTTTAGAACCCAATTCTATTTACGGACAGAGAAGTTTATTCACCACGTATGAAAAAATTAACAACACCCATGTAATCAACATAACAAAAACAATAAAAAATATATTTAAAAACAGTACAACAGGAAATAAGGTGCAGAACAAAAGAAACACCAACATAACCACATCAGTGCGAGCAAGAGGGGGGAAGAAGGCATTTGCCTATGAATAGAATGAAGAATTCTCAACATAATATCATGTACACACTCGGCGGTGAGAGGGAGAGAGTCTGAAGATGGGAAAGAATCAATTTGCAAAATACCGTACAGACGAGAAGTGAAGCTTCAAAGGCTTCGCAGTTGATTTCATGTACACAGTGTCCATTTTTCCGTTAGATGTCCGACCACCACAACAATATTGCAAGGAAAGACTGCAGAGAAAATTGGTTATTACGAAATATATATATATATATATATATATATATATATATATATATATATATATATATATATATATATATATATATTTATATATATACATTCTTCATCATAACAAAAGAAAACGGAATGGCTATGGCCAACACTTCGTATCCAGGGAATGTAAACAAACACTGATACATCCACCCTCCCCCTGAAAAATAAGATATAATCAGAAGTTAAACCACATAATAATATGTTAACTCGATATTTAAGGACAAGAAGCCAACCATCCAACAGCGGCCAACGTCGCTCCAAGGGCTTTCATGCAGATCTCTATGGGAAGAAACATTGTATGCCTGTTTGTGTTGTATTAGTATGGATATGGATTTGTCACTGTTATAGCAGGAGGATGACTGGGGAAGAAGAAAAAGGAGGAGGAAGAACAAGAGGTAAACAAGGATAGGAAGGAGGTACAGGAAGAGGTGAAGGAGCAGGAGCACGAGTAAGAGCAAGACAAAGAGCAAGAGCATGAGCAAGAGCATAAGAAAGAGTAAGAGGAAGAGCAGGAGGAAGAGCATGAGGTAGAGATGGAGCGAGAGCAAGAGCAGGAGCAAGAGCAAGAGCAAGAGCAAGAGCAAGAGCAAGAGCAAGAGCAAGAGCAAGAGCAGGAGCAAGAACAAGAGCAAGAGCAAGAGCAAGAGAAAGAGCAAGAGCAGGAGGAAGAGCAAGAGCAAGAACAAGAGCAAGAACAAGAGCAAGAACAAGAGCAAGAGCAAGAACAAAAGCAAGAGCAAGAGCAAGAGCACGAGCAAGAGCAAGAGCGAGAGCGAGAGCAAGAGCAAGAGCAGGAGCAAGAGCAGAAGCAGGAGCAAGAGCAAGAGCAAGAGCAAGAGCAAGAGCAAGAGCAAAAGCATGAGGAAGAGCATGAGCAAGAGCAAGAGAAAGAGCAAGAGCATGAGCAAGAACAAGAACAAGAGCAAGAGCAAGAGCAAGAACAAGAGCTAGTGGAGGAACAGGATCAACATTAGGAGATGAAGGAACAGGGAAAGGAGATAGAGGATGAAAAAGAAAATGGAAAAGAAACATGATCAAAAAGAGGAGGACAAAGAGGAAGAGGAAGAGGAAGAAAAAGAGGAAGAGGAAGATGAAGAGGAAAAGAAAGATGAAGATGAAGATGAAGATGAAGATGAAGATGAAGATGAAGATGAAGACGAAGATGAAGAGGAAGAGGAAGAGGAAGATGAAGGGGAAGAGGAAGGTGAAGATAAAGAGGAAGAGGAAGAGGAAGAGAAAGAGGAAGGGGAAGAGGAAGAGGAAGAGGAAAATAAAAAAGAGAAGGAGGAAGAGAAAAAGGAAGAGAAAGAGAAAGAAAAAATGAAGAGGAAGAGAAAGAGGAAGAGGAAAAGGAAGATAAAAAGGGAGACAAAGAAGAAGAGCATGAGGAAGAAAACGAGAAAAAATAGTAAGAGGAAGAGGGAGAGGAAAAGGAAGAGAAATAAGAAGAAGAAGAGAAAGAGTAAAAAGAAGAGAAAGAGGAAGACGAAGAGGAGGAGGAAGAGGAAGAGGAGATGGAAAAGGAAGAGGAAGAGAAAGAGGAAGAGGAAGATGAAGAAGAAGAGGAAATGGAAGAAGAAGAGGAAGAGGAAGAGGAGGAGAAAGAGGAAGAGGAAGAAGAAGAGGAAGAGGAAGAGGAAGAGGAAGAGGAAGAGGAAGAGGAAGAGGAAGAGGAAGAGGAAGAGGAAGAGGAAGAGGAAGAGGAAGAGGAAGAGGAAGAAGAAGAGGAAGAGGAAGAGGAAGAGGAGGAGAAAGAGGAAGAGGAAAATAAAGAAGAGGAGAAGGAAGAGAGAAACGAAAACGAAGAGGAAAAGGACGAGAAAGAGAAAGAAAAAATGAAGGGAAAGAGAAGAAGGAAGAGAAAAAGGGAGACAAAGAAGAAGAGCAGGAGAAAGAAAACGAGAAAAAAGAGAAAGACGAAGAGGAAGAGGAAGAGGAAGAGAAAAGAGATGAGGAAGAGGAAGAGGAAAGGGAAGAGAAATAAGAAGAGGAAGAGGAAGAGGAAGAGGAAGAGGAAGAGGAAGAGGAAGAGGACGAGGACGAGGACGAGGACGAGGACGAGGACGAGGACGAGGACGAGGACGAGGAAGAGGAAGGGGAAGTGGAAGTGGAAGAGGAAGAGGAAGAGGAATAGGAAAAGGAAGAAGAAGAGGAAGAGGAAGAGGAAGAGGAAGGGGAAGAGGAAGAGGAAGAGGAAGAGGAAGAGGAAGAGGAAGAGAAAGAGGAAGAGGAAGAGGAAAAAGAAGAGTAGGAAGAGGATGGGGCACAGGAGGAAGAGGAATATGCAAAGGAAGAGGAAGTAGAGGTAGGAGAAGAGAAAAGAAAAGGAAGAAGAGGTAGAGAAAAGCAAAAACAAAAGTAAGATTAAGATTAAGGTTAATTTTAAAGTTAAGGTACAGATTAAGATTAAGATTTGATTTAAGCTTAAGCTTAAGCTTAAGATTAAGATTAAGATTAAGATTAAGATTAAGATTAAGATTAATATAAGATTAATATTAAGATTAAGATTAAGATTAAGATTAAGATTAAGATTAAGATTAAGAATAAGATTAAGATTAAGATTAAGATTAAGATTGAGATGGAGATGAAGATGAAGATGAAGATGAAGATGAAGATGATGAAGATGAAGATTAAGATTAAGATTAAGATTAAGATTAAGATTAAGATTAAGATTAAGATTAAGATTAAGATTAAGATTAAGATTAAGATTAAGATTAAGATTAAGATTAAGATTAAGATTAAGATTAAGATTAAGATTAAAATTAAGATTAAGATTAAGATTAAAATTAAGATTTAGATTAAGATTAAGATTGAGATTAAGAAAAAAACTAGTATTAAGTGCATATGGGCCTGGCAGTGAGAAGAATGTAGAAGAAAGGGAGGCCTTTTGGATAGATTCAAATGAGTGCATAGAGGGTTTAGGGAGAAGTGTAAATGTAATAGTACTGGGAGACCTTAATGCTAGGGTAGGAAAGGAGCCAATTGATGGAGTGGTTGGGAAATGTGGAGTTACAGGAAAGAATCGTAGCGGAGAGTTGATGGTGGAAATGTGTCTAGAAAGAGAGTTGATGATAGCAAATACAGTGTTTCGGAAGAAAGTCAAGCATAAGTACACATGGGAGAGGGTGGTGGAGGGAAAGGTGGTAGATAGAGCTTTAATGGACTATGTAGTGGTAAATAGGATTATGATAGGAAGAGTTAGGGATGTACATGTGCTAAGGGGAGAGGGTGGGGGAATATCAGATCATTTTCTGGTGGAAGGTAAGTTGAGAGTGGAGGACAGATGGAGGAAGAGGAAAGGGACAAAAGGTAGGGAGGTGCTTAGAATGAACTCTCTAAACGAAGAGGAAAAGGAGAAGGAGTACAAGAGGAAGCTGAAGGAGGAGTGGGAGGGAGTGAAGGATAGAGTAGAGGTAGGTGTGGAGGAGGAATGGGGATGGTTCAAGGAGGGAGTCACAAAGTGTGCAAGGATGGTGTGTGGAACAAGAAGGTCAGGAGGAAATAGAAGGAAGGTTAGTGAATGGTGGGATGAGGAAATTAAGAAGGTTGTAGAAGAGAAGAAGCGAGCTTTCACAGATTGGTTACAAAGTAGGACGAGGGAGTCATATGAGACGTACAGGGAAAAGAAAAGTGAAGTAAAGAAAAAGGTAAAGGAGGCAAAGAGGAGAGCAGATGTGAAATGGGGTAAGAGTATGACAGAAAATTTTGAAAGTAATAAAAAGATGTTTTGGAAAGAAATTAAGAGAGGAAGAGGAGGCGAATCAAGTAGAGAAGAAAAGGTAAAAGGTGCAGATGGAGAGATGATAATGGAGGAGAAGGCAGTAAGGGGAAGATGGGCAGAATATTTTAGGGAGTTGCTTAATGTGAAGGAGGATAGGGAGGGAAAGATAGTTGCAGTGGGAAATGCTAAGAAAATGACCGTGATGAGTGAGGAAAATGGAGGAGAAATAAGGAAGGATGAAGTGAAGGCAGCAGTTAAGATGATGAAAGCAGGTAAGGCACCTGGTCTGGATGGATGCCATGCAGAATGTCTTAAAAAAGGAGATATAGTGATGGTGGACTGGTTGGTGAGGTTATTTAATGTTTGCTGGAGAGAAGGTAGAGTGCCAGAGGACTGGAGGAGTGCGTGTATAGTTCCACTTTACAAGGGAAAGGGGGACAAGTGTGAATGTAGTAGTTTCAGAGGGATTAGCTTGTTAAGTGTAGTTGGGAAGGCTTATGGGAGGATCTTGATTGAGAGGATTAGGAGAGGAACAGAGGGAGTAATTGGTGAGGAACAGTGTGGGTTTAGGACAGGTAGAGGTTGTGTAGATCAGGTTTTTGTGGTAAGACAGATATGTGAGAAAGCTATAGGTAAGGGGAAGGATGTTTTCTGGGCCTTTATGGATCTGGAAAAGGCTTATGACAGGGTAGACAGAAAGGCACTGTGGGAGGTTATGCGGATATACGGGATAGGAGGAAAGCTTCTGGGAGCTGTCAAGAGTTTTTATGAGAGTAGTAGAGCTTGTGTCAGGATTAATGCGTTATGTCACCCTGGCTGTTCAACTTATACATGTATGGGGTGGTGCGAGAGGTGAATGCAAGGGTAGTGGGTCAGGGATTGGAGATGGTTAAGGAAAATGGAGAAAAGTGGGAGGTGAGCCAGCTGATGTTTGCGGACGACACTGCGCTTGTGGCAGGATCGGAGGAGGGATTGAGGAAGCTGGTGACAGAGTTTGGGAGAGTGTGTGATAGAAGAAAGCTGAAGATAAATGTGGGTAAAAGTAAGGTGATGAGATGTACAAGGGGTGAAAGTGGCAGTAATCTGGACGTGAGCATTAAGGGAGAGCAACTGGAGGAAGTGGATAGTTTTAGATATTTGGGTGCAAATGTGGTAGGAAAGGGTGAAGTGAAGGTGGAGGTAGAATGTAGATTGAGAGAAGCGAGTAAATGCCTTGGTGGTTTAAAAAGTGTAATGAGGAATAGGAATCTGGGAATGGATGCTAAGAGGAGACTGTATGAAGGAGTGATTGTGCCAACAGCACTGTATGGAGCAGAAACATGGAACATGAGAGAGGAAGAGAGAAGGAACTTGAATGTGTTTGAGATGAAGTGTCTGAGAAGTATGATGGGGGTTACTAGGCTAGATAGAGTGAGAAATGAGGAAGTGAGGAGGAGAACATGGGTTGAAAGGGAGCTGTGAGATAGTGTGGATTAAAGAGTTTTTGGATGGTTTGGACAATTGGAAAGAATGAGTGAAGAAAGACTAGTAAAGGAGGTATGGAAGGCAGATGTGGAGGGAGTGAACATGAGGGGACGTCCTAGGATGAGATGAATGGATGGGGTGAAGGGGGCTTTGGGGAAGAGGGGAATGTCGGTTGAGGAAGGACGGGAGAGGACAGAAGACAGGGGTGAATGGAGAATGGTTGTATATGGAAAATGTTGTGATGCATGAGGTGGATTGGACGGGGAAATGGGGGTGAGGTAATGTGTGTGAGCAAAAATTTTTGACGCAGCCCAAAGGGATTTCTCCCCGTCCTCTTCTTTATATGGGGGGACGGAGAGGAGGGGTCGCCGATTTAATAAAGCGGCCTTGCTGTGGATGTGCTATGTCCTGCGACACTGCTTCTGACCCAGGGCAATGGACAGGGTGCAGGGATGACCCGTCATCTAGGAGGTGCTAAGATGGGAGGGAGGGTGGAGGGGTGTGGAGTGTTTTCGGGGATGAAATGGGTGGGAATGTTTTTGTGCCTTGTCCTTTTTGGCTACCCCCCTGGTAAGGGGGAAAAAAGCCTTGGTATATGTATGTATGTATGTAAGATTAAGTTTAAGATTAAGAAAAAAATAACTAATATTAAGATACAGACTAAAATAAAAGTTAACATTATGACGTGGAGGAAGAGGAAGACAAAGAGGAAGAGGAAAAAGAAAGGAAGATAAAGAGGAATAAGAAGAGGAAGAGGAAAGGGATGAAGAGTAAGAAAAAGAGCGGAAGGAAGAAAAAGTGGATCAGGAAGAGGAAGGGGAAGAGGAAGAAAAAGAGGAAGAGGAAGAGAAAGAGGAAGAGGAAGAGGAAGAGGAAGAGGAAGAGGAAGAGGAAGAGGAAGAGGAAGAGGAAGAGGAAGAGGAAGAGGAAGAGGAAGAGGAAAAGGAAGAGGAAGAAGAAGAGGAAGAGGAAGAGGAAGAGGAGTAAGAGGAAGAGGAAGAGGAAGAGGAAGAGGAAGAGGAAGAGGAAGAGGAAGAGGAAGAGGAAGAGCAAGAAGAAGAGGAAGAGGAAGAGGAAGAAAAAGAGGAAAATGAAGGAGAAGAGGAAGAGGAAGAGGAAAAGGAAGAAGATGAAGAGGAAGAGGAAGGGAAAGAGGAAGAGGAAGAGAAGAGGAACTGGAAGAGGAAGAGGAAGAGGAAGAGGAAGAGGAAGAGGAAGAGGAAGAGGAAGAGGAAGAGGAAGAGGAAGAGGAAGAGGAAGAGTAAAAGATAGAGGAGGAAGAAGAAGAAGAGGAAAAAGGAAGAGAAAAAAGAAGAAATAAAGGAAGAGGAAGAAAAGGGTAGGATGAGAAGAAATAAGAGGGGAAAGAAGACGAAGAAGAGTTAGAGGAAGAGGCCGGAGAGGGCTCCGGATGACCCTTTGGTAGTCCAGGTTGCAGGAAACAACCAGTTATGCAGTTTGTTGGATCCTGCACCTCACCGGTCCCCTGCCATGGCTTTGTATCACGGTAAATCCTTTAGCCTTATGTCTTCCTGAACTTACCCACAAGGCAGTGGCGTGTGGTGGGTATACCATGTATTCCCACGAGGAGGCTCCGTAGGAGATTAGGAGAGAGAGAGAAAGAGTTAGAGAGAGAGAGAGAGAGAGAGAGAGAGAGAGAGAGAGAGAGAGAGAGAGAGAGAGAGAGAGAGAGAGAGAGAGAGAGAGAGAGAGAGAGAGAGAGAGAGAGAGAGAGAGAGAGAGAGAGAGAGAGAGAGAGAGAGAGAGAGAGAGAGAGAGAGAGAGAGAGAGAGAGATGTAAAATGAGCAGAGGGAGTGAGACAGATAAACACACACACACACACATACACACACGCACACACACACACACACACACACACACACACACACACACACACACACACACACACACACACACACACACACACACACACACACACACACACACACACACAAACACACACACAAACACACACACACACACACACACACACACACACACACACACACACACACACACACACACACACACACACACACACACACACACACACACACACACACACACACACACACACACACACCCTCATGGCGCTGTGGTTAGAGCTCTGGCCTGCCACTACGGAGGTCCGGGTTCGATCCTCGCCCGGGGCTGAAATAATATCAGTATCGCAGCGCTGAGGGGTGTTACTCCAACTCTCGTGGGCGGGGAGTTGGGGGTGTGTGTGTGTGTGCAAGGTCATAGCATTACCCATAGATCGGACCTACGAGCTCTGAGCTCTCTTCCAGGAGGGAAATAGCTGTCGATCACGAGTCCAACACGTGATCCAAAGACCAAGACCAAGTGAATACACACACACACACACACACACACACACACACACACACACACACACACACACACACACACACACACACACACACACACACACACACACACACACACACACACACACACACACACACACACACACACACACACACACACACACACACACACACACACACACACACACACACACACACACACACACACACACACACCACTACGGCGGTCCGGGTTCAAATCCCATCCAGGGCTGAAATAATTTCAGTATCACTGCGGTGCAAGTCGATACTCCAACTCTCGTGGGCGGGAAGTTGGGGCATGCGCATATATGGTCACAGCAGTACCCATAGATCGGTCATACATGAGCTCTGAGCTCTTTTTCGGGAGTGAAATAGCTGTCGATCACGAGTCCAACACGTGATCCAAGACCATGGTGAATCAAACACACACATACACACACACGCACATACATACAA
>NC_134817.1:43856543-43864043 GCF_046742065.1 Oratosquilla oratoria
GGACTTTTGAAATCAAAAGATCGCGCAATCAGTCCTAGAATCTTATTTGCTTTCTCAGAGGCTGAAATACACTGCTTGGATGATTTGAGGTCGTTACTGATAATTACGCCGAGATCTTTTTCACTATCCACTTTTGTTAACGAATTTCCAAATAACTTGTAATCGTACTTACTGTTATTTTTACTTATGTGCATTACCTTGCATTTACTTGTGTTAAATTTCATTAGCCACTTTTCAGACCATTGCTGTAATTTATCTAAATCTTTTTGAATATCTAATTGGTTTGAGTGATCATTTGCCACTCCGCACAGTTTTGTATCATCAGCAAATTTGGAAACAGTAGATTTTAGTCCATGGTCTATATCATTTATATATACTATGTATAGAAGTGGCCCAAGAACGGAACCCTGAGGAACTCCACTTGTAACATTTTTCCATCTAGAATTTTTTCCATTTAAAACAACTCTCTGTTTTCGACCATTCAACCAATTACTAGTCCAACCTAATAGGCTACCACTTATTCCGTGTAAAGCTAATTTAGTAAGTAGTCTTTCATGTGGGACGGTATCAAAAGCTTTTGCAAATTCTAGATATATTAAATCTATATTGATTCTTTTGTCATAATTCGAGATAACTGTGTTGTAGAATTCGAGTAAGTTAGTCACGCAAGAACGTTTCCGTCTGAAACCATGCTGGCTATCATTTATCAAACGGTTACTTTCTAAATTATGTTCGATAGCATCTCTGATGATAGTTTCCATTATTTTTCCTACGATTGAAGTTAAATTTATAGTCCTATAGTTATTTGGCTTCTTTTTGTCACCTTTTTTGAATATGGGAGTAACGTTAGCTAGCTTCCATTCTCTTGGGACATCTCCGGATATGATGGATTTCTTGAAAATAATTTCTAATGGAACAACAATCTCATTTTTCATTTCCTTTAAGATTCTTAGATGTCAACCGTCAGGCCCTGGTGTTTTATTAACTTCCAGTTTGTCTATACACCTTTTAATTTTTTCTTTTGTTATATTTACCGTAGGGAGTAAGTTTACCCTAGACTTTTCACAAGTTTCAGTTTGGAATTCACTTTGAGGTGTTTCGTTTACGAATACCGAGCTAAAATATTTGTCTAAGATATTACACATTCCTTCATTTGAATATTCAAGTTGACCGTCAGCAGATAATAGTGGACCAATGTGATTCCTAACAACCTTTTTCTCTCTAATGTAACTATAGAATTCTTTGGGATTCTCTTTGGATTTATCAGCGATGTTCATTTCGTATTGTCGTTTTCTTTTTCTCATTGTCTATTTTAAATCTCTCTCACACACACACATACACATACACTCACACACACACATACACGCATCCTATGCTCAGATGCCAGTTCTTGGTCCTTTCCACCCTGTGGCACATCCATTCGGCTCCAGTGCCAATTCTTCACCTTCCTTCTATATCTCTTCTCGTTTTGCTTACACACACTCTCCTCTCCTTCCCCGCCTCTTCCGTTGTCCCTCTTAACCCTCATTTTAGCCACAGCACACGTAATATTAGAGTTTCCAACTTCTAATTATTAATTCAGCTGAACTTCTTTTCGTTTGGCAGTAATCAACCTTCCTACATTTACTGAATGTACTGAGGAAATGTTTGTACTCTTCTGAGCGAAAATCTGACAACCTGAACAAATATTTTTGAAATTGAACGAAAATGAACTGGAGAAACACAACGACGCAAAATTATTACGAGGAATAACAGCGACTTGTAGGAAATTTGCAAAATAACCTAGAACACCACGCACTCAGGAAATCCCAATCATATGCAATCGGTTTTGAGAAAAACCGATTCAAATTAGAATAAGTCACATGATTCAGTAAGAAATGTAGTTACGAAATAAAGTTACTCGGAAAAAATGAAACCCATTTTGCAGAGTTGACGAAATATAGACATTGATTTTTTTTAATTGCAAGTGCATAAGCTAATAAACGCACGCAAAGTTACACACACACACACACACGCTCGCGTGCGCGCCTCCCATATTCATGTGTCCATTAACACGCGCATGCAAATTCACTCAACAGATACAAGCATCAGTCTTATTCATACCCTACAATCTACACACTTAAACGCACACACACAAATATACACACACACTACACTTACACAAAAACACAAACACACACACACACACACACACACACACACACACACACACACACACACACACACACACACACACACACACACACACACACACACACATTCGACGAGCTGACAAGTCTTCCATTTATGTCATACTTAACAAAGAAGACTATTTCTCTAAGATTAATCACATCCTCTCCGACACTTCTAAGTTCAAGAAAATCTCTAGTGATCCCATCAGCAAACTTAAGGTTCAGGTTAACAAACTTAATCGCAGATAATAACGCAGTCGTGGACCATCTGCATATCCTTCCCATTACCGGTGAATTCTCTCCTGAGAAATATTTACGGTAACGTCAAAACACACAAGCCGAAATCCCCCCTCCACCCAATCATCTCACAGATCACTACCTCTACATACGGACTCGCCAAACAACTCAGCAATATCATCATCCCTTTCATCCCTAAGAAATACTCCCTAAATCATCTGATGATTTTATTGACATATTACACAGCAAGCAACCCCAAGGAATAATGGCTTCCCTCGATGTGGAATTGTTAATTTCATATGTTCCAATTCTTCCCACGACTTATATAATCCTGAATAATGTGTACCGCCACCCTGAATTACATCCTCCTAAGATTCCGCAGGAAATAATGAACTATCTTCTCCTAGCCTTCACAACTGAAGCGCCCTTTAGAAGCCCATCAGGCCAGTTATATCTACAAGTGGAAGGAGTCGCCATGAGTTCACCTATAGGGTGTACTTTTGCTGAATTCTACATGTGTAATCTAGAGAACAAAGTCTTACAAGACCTCGTCTTAAGACCCTTTTCCTATTGTAGATACGTTAACGACATTTTTACTGAAGTTAGGAGTGAATCCCACCTGAAAGACCTACAGCTAGTCATAGAAATAACTGAGACATGGTTAAATGGTACAGAGTTTGAAGCTGAATTTAATATTGCGGGATTTAAACACTTTCATCAGGATAGAAACCACAAGAAAGGTGGGGGTGTTCTATTGTACGTTAAAAACAGTGTTCATGCTTGTGTTTTAGAGAAAGTGAAACAGGATGCATATGATAGTTTGTGGGTTGAGTTAACCCAAACAAATGGACAAAAAATGAATATAGGTGTAATATATAGGCCAAAGACATTATCATTAGCAGACGACAAACTGTTATTTCAAGAACTGTCTAGTTTCTGCAACCGGGATTTATTGATAATGGGTGATTTCAATTTTACTGACATTGATTGGATGACCCTTGAACATGGCCATATAGGTAGTCGCTTGATTGATTTTCTTGGTGACAATTACTTAATTCAGCATGTAAAAGAGCCCACAAGATATGAAAACTTACTCGATCTTTTGATCACTAGCCGCGAAAGCATGGTGACTGATGTAGAAGTCGGTGAATCTGTTGCAAATAGCGATCACAACTTAGTTAGATTCAAAATCTTAAACAATTTTAGAATATATACTTGTGTTTCTAAAATATCCGATTTCAGTAGAGCTCAGTTCATAGGACTACGTCAGGAGCTTCAGCTTACAGATTGGGAGGCAAAATTAAACGAAAGACCTGTAGATCAGATGTGGGAAATATTTCAAAATACGCTCACTAAGATGATTCAAACTTACATTCCTTTTAAGGACAGACGTCCCCCAAATCAGGCTCGCCCAAAGTGGCTCGACAAAGAAACTGAAAAATGTATTGCTAAAAAGAGACAGGCTTATAAGAAATATAAGTGCTCGGGTGCATCTAATGACTATGAAAGTTATGTATCAATACAGAGAGTTTTAAAAAAGACAATAAGAAAAAGAAAACGACAATACGAAATGAACATCGCTGATAAATCCAAAGAGAATCCCAAAGAATTCTATAGTTACATTAGAGAGAAAAAGGTTGTTAGGAATCACATTGGTCCACTACTATCTGCTGACGGTCAACTTGAATATTCAAATGAAGGAATTTGTAATATCGTAAAAAATTATTTTAGCTGGGTATTCGTAAACGAAACACCTCAAAGTGAATTCCAAACTGAAACCTGTGAAAAGTCTAGGGTAAACTTACTCACTACGGTAAATATAACAAAAGAAATAATTAAAAGGTGTATAGAGAAGCTCAAAGTTAATAAAACACCAGGGCCTGACGGTTGGCATCCAAGAATCTTAAAGGAAATAAAAAAATGAGATTGTTGTTCCATTAGAAATTATTTTCAAGAAATCCATCATATCCGGAGATGTCCCAAGAGAATGGAAGCTAGCTAACGTTACTCCCATATTCAAAAAAGGTGACAAAAAGAAGCCAAATAACTATAGGCCTATAAGTTTGACTTCAATCGTAGGAAAAATAATGGAAACTATCATCACAGATGCTATCGAACATCATTTAGAAAGTAACCGTTTGATAAATGATAGCCAGCATGGTTTCAGACGGAAACGTTCTTGCGTGACTAACTTACTCGAATTCTACAACACAGTTATCTCAAGTTATGACAAAAGAAACAATATAGATTTAATATATCTAGGTTTTGCAAAAGCTTTTGATACCGCCCCACACGAAAGACTACTTACTTAATTAGCTTTACACGGAATAAGTGGTAGCCTACTAAGTTGGACTAGTAATTGGTTGAATGGTCGAAAACAGAGAGTTGTTTTAAATGGAAAAAATTCTAGATGAAAAAATGTTACAAGTGGAGTTCCTCAGAGTTCCGTTCTTGGGCCACTTCTATTCATAGTATATATAAATGATATAGACCATGGACTAAAATCTACTGTTTCCAAATTTGCTGATGATTCAAAACTGTGCGGAGTGGCAAATGATCACTCAAACCAATTAGATATTCAAAAAAATTTAGATAAATTACAGCAATGGTCTGAAAAGTGGCTAATGAAATTTAACACAAGTAAATGCAAGGTAATGCACATAGGTAAAAATAACAGTAAGTACGATTACAAGTTATTTGGAACTTCATTAACAAAAGTGGATAGTGAAAAAGATCTCGGCATAATTATCAGTAACGATCTCAAATCATCCAAGCAGTGTATTTCAGCCTCTGAGAAAGCAAATAAGATTCTAGGACTGATTGTGTAATCTTTTGATTTCAAATGTCCATCACCCATTAACAAGCTATATAAATCATTAGTTCGTCCACATTTGGAATATGCTGTTTCCGTATGGTCACCGAATCTCATTAAAGACATTGACAGACTGGAAAAAGTACAACGGCGAGCCACAAAACTGATTCCATATATCAAAAATAAATCATACGAAAATCGACTAAAACACATGAATCTGTTTTCTCTAAAAAAGCGTAGACTCAGAGGTGACTTGATACAGGTCTTTAAAATTCTAAAGGGAATTGACAACATCAAAAGTGACAAAATTTTCACATTGAATGAGAATCAGACAAGAAACAATGGTCTCAAACTGTCCGGAAATAGATTCAATTTGAAAGTGGGTAGAAACAACTTTGCCAACCGTGTAGTTAATGAATGGAATAAACTTTCATGCACAGGTAGTGCAATGTAGTTCAGTTCGAAGCTTTAAGAATCATTTAGATAAATACCTAAGTAAGATGCTGTAATGATTATAATTTATTTTATATTATTTGTTTTTGTTTTGTTATCTTTTGTCTGTCTGGTTTTCATTTATTATTAGTTATATGTCAATTTATTATTATATACTATTTACCTGTTTGTTTATTATTTAACTATACCTATGCATTTATTTATGTATTTTATTTGTTATTTACATTATTATAGTTCTTATTTGTTATTTTATTATTAATATGATTTTTTTTCCGCATCCGACCTATATATGGATCAAAAGGTCTCCTGTCGGTATGCTCCGCCTTTGTAATCCTTTGTAATCCTTTGAAACAGCCTCTGTACTACCCTTCACATATAAACTCAATATACACAAAATTCCTTTCCTTGATGTCTTCATCTACTATGAAGACAACAAATACACGACCACTGTTTATAGGAAAAATACTGACATCGGAAGATGCCTGAATGCAGCTAGTGAGTGTCCCCAGCGGTACAAACTTACCGTCATTCAGACATACCTTCGACGCGCATATAAGAACTGCTCTTCTTGGGAAATTTTTCACTCCGAAATAACGCGCGTCAAACAAATCCTCACCAACAACGGTTTTCCCAGCTTTCTCATTGATAAAGATACGAGACTTTTCATCACCCGCAACACAACACAACACGGACAAAACAACACACATTCCACACACACAGTTTATTACAAAAACCAAATGACACCAGCATACAAAACAGACGAACGTGTTCTCAAAGACATCCTTGCACGTAACGTCACATACACCAACCCACACGACAAATTAACCTTCATGATATACTACAAAAACACAAAGATCTCTAACCTTTAATGAGAAATAACATGGTTAAAAACAACTCTCTCCTCAAATAGACTAATGTGGTGTACCAATCCACTTGCCGCGAAAAAGGTTGCAAACTTCTCCCCAATACTTCTTATATTGGTGTTACCACTACCTCTGTGAGCAGGAGACTTACAATGTACGCCCGTGAAGGAAGTATACGCAAACACATGATACAAAACACAACAAAATTCCAAACGGGAAAGATTTAGTCAACAATATAAAAAATTTAAACAATGTAACAACAACAAAAAACTACACATCTTGGAAAGAGCCTACATTACACAATACACCCCTATCATTAATATAAAGACGGATACATTTAGTACTTTATAACTACACAACGAGGCTGCGTGGCAACAACGACCAAACGTCCGGCTACAGTGATCTGAGGTCCAGCTACGTCCCGCTGAAGCGAAGACCTCACCTCCATCCACTACCTGACGCCTAGCTGCGACCTAACTCTCCAAGTTCCTTTTTTTACTCTTATTTAGAATCCTGCTTTGTATATTTATTCTTACTAACTTGAAGATGGTTGTATGATTCAACCGAAAGCTCGTATTTTAAATTTTTTATAATGTTTTTCATTATGATAACACCATGGATCTCGGAAGCCTTGTTTGACCTCCCCTCAAGAATCAAACATACTGATCGGAAAATTGAGAAAATCACTAAGAAGATAGTGGATATTGAATTAACTACAACTAGTGGATATTAAATTAACTACAAGAAAACCTACTGCCCATTTATACTAATATATATATATATATATATATATATATATATATATATATATATATATATGTATATATACATATATATGTATATATATAAATATATATATATATGTACACACACACACACACACACACACACACACATATATATATATATATATTATATATATATATATTCAACAAAAACCCACTGTGTTGGATAAGAAGAAATG
>NC_134817.1:43881543-43882955 GCF_046742065.1 Oratosquilla oratoria
CTTAAGGAACAAGCTAGAGGTTTAGGTCTCGTAGGAGGGGATATGGCAAGTACGTCATAGAACAACAAGCAATTGAACAAAAGGAACGTGAAAAGGAGTGTCAAGCCAAGAAAGAGGAAAATTAAATAAAGATCAGCTTAGCTGAAATTGAAGTAGAAAAGGAGATGGCCAATACTGAAACAGAAAAGGAAAAGGCCGAGATTGAAGCAGAAAAAGAGCTAGAGTTGGCTCGTGTCTCGGCATCTCGGTAATCTACTGCGACTCCACATGATTCCGTAAGTCGTCCCAAGCTCCCTCTATTACAAGAGGGAAAAGATATTGCCTCTTACCTTAACAGTTTTGATAGAACTGCAGAGCTACTTGAGCTGAGCCCAGACAGGTATGCCGTGAGACTAGGAAGCTTAATCACGGGAAAGGCGGCTGATATGTACATATATCTCTCTGCTGAGATAACCAGGAACTATGAGCTATTGAAGAAAGCCTTATTGTCATGTTTTAACAAGACTCCTGATGGTTACCGCGTAGATTTCTGGAATGTCAAGATTTCTTCAGGAGAAACGTTTCTTCAGTTTACATTACAACTGCCCAGACTGTTTTAGGCATGGTTAGATTCTTTTGATGTAGGTAACACTTTCGATAATTTGAAAGAATTTATAATCCTTGTCCAGTTCTTCTTATACCTCCATCTAGACTTGTTTGCTTTTATAAATGAACGACGACCCTCTACGCTAACAGAGACCATTCAAATAGCTGACGATTGGAAGGCAGCTCATCCTACTCTTCGTCGAACTTCAGTTCCTAACTCGAAGAAGTTCGCTCGACCACCTAAGCTGCCTAAGGTAACCACAGTGCCCACAAATTCTTCTAGCATGTCATGGTTGTGGAGAAATTGGACACATTTACCCTCTTTGCCCTAGGATTCCCCGTGCTTTCAAAGAAGGCACATCAGCTACGCAACCATATAAGGTAGGGTTTTGCTATCTGACAAAAGTGTCCCTCACTGCCAGGCCTCTGGTACCATCAACGGGGCTTGGGTGTCTTCTATAATTCGGGACACAGGCTGTTCCTACGTGGTCGTATCAGATGAGATACTACCAGATATAGATGTCCCAGGTTGCAGTAAAGTCTATATTGCCAATTACTTGGACCGAATAGATGCCTTCTCTCTCGTCTCTTGTTACCTACGATGTCCTTATTACGAATGATTGACAGACGTCGTCAGAGCACCCATCAAATTTGCTAGTATCTTAATCGGTAACATTCCAGGCGTTAAAAATCCTAATATATCTGAATGTTCCTCTTCAGCTGATGACTCCGCTATTCCACGTCCGGCACAAACTGTTTCGCCCTCTCCCAAACATCTAGTATGTGCAGTCCAGACCAGAACCGGAAAGATTACACGGATTCATACC
>NC_134817.1:43885955-43890955 GCF_046742065.1 Oratosquilla oratoria
CGAACAGATTCCCAAGGATAGGAAAGATCACTAACCTGCGACCCCAATTCCTGTTCTACACAAGGCTCAAGTGCACCAGTTGGCAAGGGGTAAGGATCGGAACAAATCCCTTTCACGCTTTTCGCCATTGTAACGATGAGAGAAATTCGCTAGTAACAGCGACATCGATCCGATAATTTTTATGACAGTCGCATCCAGGATTCGAACCCACTGCTATCGTCCACGTAAGGTCACCTTCACAGAGCCTTAGACCGCTACACCAACAGACACTTAAAAGCCTTGAAACCTGTAAGGATTATCTTACGTGGCCGATAACAGTGGGTTCGAAATTGCATCAATAAAGCAAAGAACTATCTATTTTCGAACCGGCTCACTGTCCTACTGAACCTTCACTGCTCCGTCTCAAGAACCGACTATACTACTATAGTCTTTCTTCTTACCCCCCCCCCCCCCCCAAAAAAAAAGTGATCCACCAAAGATCAAACCAATACAATTGACTTTCCTCGGGAGATCAGCGATGACGTCGGAGTACCCTTTCGTAGGATACGTGTGCGTGCGCGCATGTGCGCGCTAGATGATGAAGGAAGATAATTATATTTATATATATATATATATATACATATATATATATATATAAAATATATATATATATATATATATATATATATATATATATATATATATTATATATATACGAGGAATTCGCTAGTGGACAGCGACATTAATCAGATATTTTTTATGATCATCACGCAAGGTTTCGAAACTGCGCTGTACATGACAAGAGGCCCGCCATGACTACCGCCTTAGACCGCTCGACCAACTGATACTAAAATCGTACGAACTCAGAACACTTACTGGTTCTCGAGATTAAGAAGGTCACTACCTGCAACCCTATTCTCATTTTTACCGTTCGACCAAGTACACTCGTGGGAGGGGTAAGGACAGGATTGAATCCTTTTCACGCTTCGTCATTGTAACCATACGAAGAATTCGCTAGTGGACAGCGACATTAATCAGATAATTTTTATGACCATCGCGCAAGGATTCGAACCTGCGCTGTACATGACAAGAGGCCCGCCATGACTACCGCCTTAGGCCGCTCGACCAACTGATTCGAATCCTTGCGCGATGGTCATAAAAATTATCTGATTAATGTCGCTGTCCACTAGCGAATTCCTCGTATGGTTACAATGACGAAGCGTGAAAAGGATTCGATCCGGTCCTTACCCCTCCCACGAGTGTACTTGGTCGTACGGTAAAAATGAGAATAGGGTTGCAGGTAGTGACCTTCTCAATCTCGAGAACCATTAAGTGTTCTGAGTTCGTACGATTTTAAGTATCAGTTGGTCGAGTGGTCTAAGGCGGTAGTCATGGCGGGCCTCTTGTCATGTACAGCGCAGGTTCGAATCCTTGCGCGATGGTCATAAAAATTATCTGATTAATGTCGCTCTCCTCTAGCGAATTCCTCGTATGGTTACAATGACGAAGCGTGAAAAAGGATTCGATCCGGTCCTTACCCCTCCCACGAGTGTACTTGGTCGTACGGTAAAAATGAGAATAGGGTTGCAGGTAGTGACCTTCTCAATCTCGAGAACCAGTAAGTGTTCTGAGTTCGTACGATTTTAAGTATCAGTTGGTCGAGCGGTCTAAGGCGGTAGTCATGGCGGGCCTCTTGTCATGTACAGCACAGGTTCGAATCCTTGCGCGATGGTCATAAATATTATCTGATATATATATGTGTATATATATATATATATATATATATATATATATATACATATTCAGACAATTGTTCTTGTACAATTTCCATAGTATACAAACATATACAATTTAGGGTGGCACTGAAAAAATTATTTTCGATTTTTCTTGCTGCCTTTCACCAAGTTGTTTTTATAGTTGAAAAAATATTTCTTGCAAAATTTGAGTGAAATCGGTAAATATTTAGAACTGCCGCATCGATGTTGAAGTTTCGAGAATTGGTTATAAGGAAAGAAAAAGAGAAAACATCGGATAGAAAATTTGAAACTAACTGAAACGGTCAATTTCTCTTCAAAAACAGAACAAATACAGAACAAAAAACAGAAGAAAGTCTCATCATTGATCAATCAGCACTTCACTTGGAGGGATTTTCCTTCCGATGTTGCTCAACTACTTGAAGGATGAACTGATGCTGAGACTCATCTCTGGTCAACTGCAAATTGAAATCCTGCATCAAAGCGACACCTCTCTCGGCACGATCATTGATGACTCCAAGAGCTTTGGCACGTCGTTGACCAAGAAGGTATTGCGTATCATTTTTCCAGTCTTCCACCGGGAGTTCCAGGAACTTTCGACCACATCCAAGTCGATCGAGAAGAAGGGAACTCTTAGACGTTGCTCCAGAAGGGTTCAACTTGATTCGTTTAGGGGGTTGCTTTCCTCCTTCCGCACCAACTTCCTTCATGGCTTTCGCAAGTTCTTCAAGAACCGTCTCTGGCGTTTCAAAATCAAAGAGAGCCAGGCCCACAAGGTGCTCGCTGAGGTACCAAAGGTGCCTTCCAAAGGTTCCAACAACGGCTTTTGAAAGCCCTTTGTCAACATCCTCATACTTCACGAGAGACTGGTAAAATCGAAGGTCTCTTGCTGGAGCTGCCGTAGCCTCTACAGCCGAGTACCATGCTGGCACATACAGAAACAGCACGAAGTTGATGAATCTTTTTAGTCCTTTTCTTTCTGAACTAGTGAGCTGGAACTGGTCCCTCAGAACCCCAAATCTTCATTCCGTAGATCAGCGTCGCCATCCATCTGGCTCGGTGTAACGCTCCAGGGCGACGAAGATGTACCCCTCGAGGAGGCAAGCCTCCAAAAGTGATGATAGAGAGTTCCAGCAGTTCCTTGTAGTCATCACGCGGTTGACTTTTGGTGAGATGTCGACCAAAGAGCTCCAGAAATTCCTTTCGCTTTTCGAGAAGAGGGGCAACAATCTCCTCGTCGAGAAGAGGGCGAACGTCTTCTGATGTCGTTGCCAGGAACATCCATTGGTTCTTGAATCTTGAGAATAGAACTATCTCAGGTCCCGTCGACGGTCCCATACATTCTGTGAAGGCTTTCATTGCAACGAGTTCATGCATGTGATGTCGGCACGCAAGATTGAGAAGCTGTTGTACAAGCGCTTGCTCTAGAAGGATGCACGTTCCTCCAATGATCCCCGTGTTCGAAGCCGTGGTATCGAAGCCGAGCCCAATTACACGGTCTTCAAGGCCCCAGTCCTGTAAAGCTTCCATCACAGCGTCAGCCTGGGCTTTTCCGGTTCCAGACGGGAGCATAGGTACACCAAGAAGCTTGTCCACTCCATCTCCCGAGACCAAGATGGCTAAGCGATCCACAACTCCGCCAGTGACATGTGGAACGATTTTTTCCGTCCCAGTGGACAATCAGTGGAGTGTCTGGAGAGAAGTTCTTTTTTATCTCTTCTGCCAACAAAGCTCGATGGGACCTTCGGGATCGACGGATAGACTCTCGATTCAGTGCGAGTGTTGCTTTAATCATGTCCCAGACTGGAGACAGTTGCTTCTACCAGATGAAACAGCACCCCGATTGCTTGTTTTCGATGTGGCAGTTCTTAATGTGCACCGATTAGGCTGAAAATTTACGTAACTTATTTTCGTATGAATACCTATGATCCCACAAAGGGCCGTATGAAAATTCCAACTTTTAAAAATTACCCCCATGTTCAGTGCCACCCTAATATATATATATATATATATATATATATATATATATATATATATATTCAATTTCTTTCACAACAAAGCTGTCATACTTACCAAAGCTAAGTACAAATTCATTATTGGTCGTATTTTTTCAGATTTTTGCACGCAAGAAAATTAACTGAATTTCTATTTGATAACTGTTACTTCAATAAACTTATTTTTATAATGAAGCCCATGATGCCATACAGCTGTAATGACGAGTTTGTTTTGATCTTGTAATTTCATAGGTCAGTTAATTGCGCAGTAATAAAAACCAGAAGAAGCCAAAATTTGGAGCCAGCTTTCATCTTTTACTTCATCCATGCTTTGACCTTTCATCTCCAAAAACATAATAATTTTTTGTATGAAAAATAGAATCTCTTCAACACTTTGTGACATAACAACCAGCGGTCTTCTGTATGTAATGAAATGTTGGAGAATTGGTTATCCATGTCTTCCAACAACTGTCTGAAGTGACTTTGGTTGGGAGCGCGGCCTCTGACATAGTTCACTGCCTTTGTTCCCAAGTGAAGTGCATAATCCATTTTCAAAGTCTTTGAGCATAGTTTTTGCTGATGAATAATACAGTGAAACTGTACAAATGATGAACCTGGATGTGAATATTCTACTTTTATTCGTAACTTGGTAGCAACACCATTATGTCTACCAATCATATTCACAGCACTTTCAGTGTGTTTACTCAAATCAAAACCTTATTCATCTAAAACCTATTTGACTTTCTCAAAGATGCCCTGTTTTTTTTTTAATTCAAATCAGTTTAATCGATTCTTTATAAATATCAAATTTACTGTCACAAGCCATTATTTCATGACTGCAAGCTATGCTATTCCAGTGATGTCAACAATATCATCATTAGCAACAGAATTTTTTTTCTAATCCCAATGATAAACCCTTAAACTGTTGTTTCAAATCACATGGTATTTCATTAGTTTGTTCAGCAAAAGTATTTTTGGCTAATAAAATATTTTTGAATAAGTGTGCTTTCTCTGAACATAAAATTTCAGCTATTTTTGTAAGGTATTGTTTTACGATATTTCCTTCACTGTAATATTTTCCACTCATAGTAATTGTTCGGGTGGGTTCATAGCTTGCAGTAACGAAAGCGATATTCTCCTTCTGAATTTTAGAAAAAAAGGACTGTTGCTACCTCAAGTTAGCCTCCAATTCCTTGAGTCTAAAATATACATTATGCATTTACCGTAAGATCTATGGTTTGTTTCATAGCATCTTTTCAAATTGTAGTTTTTT
>NC_134817.1:43893455-43895955 GCF_046742065.1 Oratosquilla oratoria
TGAGGGTAACAACACATTGTGAAAGGGCAACAAATATGGAAGGATGAGTGTGAAAAGACAATTGTGATGAGGGAACAAACAAAATCGAAGGACTATCATTGTTGGTGAGAGACGACCATTACAGAAGGGGATCCATAGTAATAGTAAGACCGTAGTATGAAAACTAACGTGGTGGAAGAACGACCATGGTTGAAGGATGACATTGTGGCAACACGCCACAACTGCTGCATTGTCCCCTAAGTGTACATATCTTAACTGTACATAATATTGTTAATTTGTATTATATCATTGTGTATACCAATTCCCATCATTACCGTATATTATAAACATCATATCTCATACGAGCATCACCATTATATTACTAAATGGATTTGTATATAGTTATATTTGCATACGCTTTACAGAGCGTTTGTATATTCATCAAGTATTGTTCATGTCATGGCGGACGGCCGATTTAATAAGTCACAAACAGCATTAAAGTTTGAGTTATTCCTTCATACAATTGGCACGATGACCATCATCTACCAAGATGAGGTAACCAACATCATCAACGTAAACAAAGGACGATCGCATTAAAGGGGAAAACAAGAGTGGTACAGGGGAAAATCGTTGTGGAAAGAAAACTTCTTCAAGAGACAAAGGCGATGTTTACTTCACTGTGGAGTGACGACCTCCTCTTTGTGTCACCCTGCGGGTTTCATCAGGCGAGCTAACTTGCAACACTATCGCTAATAACCGTCGAAGATTTGTGGAGGTTAGGATTTGTGAGAAGACTTCGATTAAGGAAGATACATGAAAAGATTGAATAGGGAGTGGGAAAGTCTGGAAAACAAGAGAAAATAAATGGAGAGATATGAGAGGACAGCTGGGTTAAGTATGAACTATGAAGATTATCGTCTACAAGGAGACGTAAGAGAGGAAATGTAATAGGCGCAAGGGAAGTTGATATAGGAGAGGACTACCCATGGTGAGTATGAGAGGTAAAGAAGAATTAATCTTAAGATTACACATTTCTTCTTATATGGATAGGAGGTAAAGGGAACACAGGCTGAGGGAAATAATTTTATTCCTGACTAGTTTCGCCTGAGTGGCTTCTTCAGAGGAACATAGTTTGAAGTCAAGTTGGTCAATATATATGGCAAAAGAAGGAACGTGGAAAAATTATGTTCCTCAGGCGAAACTAGTCAGGAATAAAAGTATTTCCCTCAGCCCGTGTTCCCTTTACCTCCTATCCACATTCGTCACAATGTATACACATTTCTTCTTATGTCAATATTTCTTACGCCTTCCACTCTCCTTCTTGTTAATCTATTTTATGTTTCTACTCTCTTTTCAGGTTTCTTGGTTTGTCTCATTTTCCTTGGTTCATGATCTACTTCACTATTTATCCTATTCACGCTTCTCCTCTCCCAATCGTTTCACCTGTATCAACCCTTTCGTCACAGGACGTTCTTCCTCAGAATTGTCTTATGTTAGTCGAGGCAATTTTATTCAGCTAAAAGGTGATCTCTATTATGATGAGGGCTGTGATTTTTTCTATTTGTACAGTTTATCTATTTATCTATCGCTAGAACAAACACTATAATGTATGCCATAGCTCGGAAGGACCCAATTCTACTCCCATACCCTCTCTTCATTACTTACTCTATGTTATCCCTCTGCTCTCGCACGCCATCTACTGTTCTCATTCGTTTTCCTTAGTCTCATTCTTTTCTTCTGTTCATACTCATTTATTCTAGGTTTCTTCTATGCTTCTTTCCTCTTCGTTTCTCCTCTTTATCCGATTTATTGTTCGTCTTTCATTCTATCTCAAATTTACCACAACACCTGTCTTGACCTCTTTTGTATTTTTCCATTCTTTCGCCTCGTTCCTACCTGCCCCTTCTTTATCTTACCTCTTCCTATTTCTCTTTTCTCTCTTCTGCCTCCTTTCTTTACTTTTCTCCTCCTTCCTCGTTTCCTCCCTTTCTTCTCTCTCCTTCTTTCTCCTTTTTGTTCTGCCTACTAGCCTATTCCTTCCTCCTTGTTCCTCTCACCTTGTATTTTCACTTTCTTTTTCCGATTTTCTTTCACCTTAACATCTACCTACACACAGGATACTGACTAAGGTCTTTTAAAGCAGTCAATATTTCAAAGACTTTAATAGTACCCCGATGGACCAAAATCATACATTCTATTATAAATTGAAGACATCACTCAAAAGAAAAAAAGAACCCTGATTAATCTTAACATTTCTTTCTTGCTTATCTAACCACCTCTATGTAACTCCATTGTTATATTGTTTCCAGGAAAAGAAGCGGTGGTGGCTGAAATAAATTTTTTGTTGTCTATTTACAGTGTCCGTCTATCAATTTATCTATCCATTAATCTATTCTTTCATCTGTTTAGCTGTCTCTCTACCCACCTGTTTATCTATTTGTGTTTCTTCATCTCTCTATCTACCTATCTATCTATCTATCTATCCATTTTTCTATTCTCCCTTTTATTCTCTACCTCTACT
>NC_134817.1:43900955-43908455 GCF_046742065.1 Oratosquilla oratoria
AATAACCACTCATGCCTAAGAATCGTAGTAACTCTCTACGGTTCTTAGGAGCGGGACAATCGTTGATAGTTTTCACCTTGGCATCAACAGGTTGTACCTCACCCTGGCCTACCACATATCCTAAGTACTCAACTTTTGCCTTTGCAAAATCACTTTTGGCTAAATTCACTGTTAAGTTGGCATCATTCAGTCTCTGGAAGACATTTGAAATTTGCTCCACATGGTCTTCCCAAGTCTCAGAATATATGACAATATCGTCGATATAGACTGCACACCCATTCACTCCTGCCAATACTTTGTTAATCAATCTTTGGAATGTACTCCCACTATTCTTCATTCCAAATGGCATCACCCGGTACTGATACAAGCCATCCATTGTCACAAAGGCAGAGATCTCCCTGGCTCTCTCCGTCAAACCTATTTGCCAGTACCCTTTCAACATATGGAGCTTACTGACAAACTTCGCCTTTCCCACACAGTCGATACAGTTATCCAACCTTGGTATTGGGTAAGAATCACTCTTAGTCACTTGGTTCACTTTCCTAAAGTCTGTGCAGAATCTGTATGAATCACTACCTGCCTTCTGCACTAACACACACGGGGAATTCCACGCACTGTTACTTTCCTCAATTAATCCATTTTCCAACATATACTGGACTTCCTTCTTCATTTCCCTTTTCTGTGGATTCACTCGGTATGGATGTTGCTTCATCGGCCTGGCATCACCTACGTGGACATCATGTTCCACCATGGTACATCTTCTTGGAGTGTCCGAAAATAATGGTCTATACTTATGTATCTCATGGATGATATCATCCCTCCTTTCACTGCTCAGATGACTCAGTTTGGTTTCTAGGTTTTCTAACACTGTCGAGTTTTCCAAGTTCTTCTCCTCACACCTGCTGAATTTCTCCTCTCCATCATCTATTACTTGCTCTGCACTTACTACGCCGCAACCCAACTCATTCATCTCCTCGGACATTTCTGTCTCCTCCGCCTCCCTTCCATGATATGGCTTAATCATGTTTACGTGGCACAACTGGTTTCTCTTCTGCCTACCAGGAGTGTTGACGATGTAGTTCAGCTCTCCTACTTTCCTCTCAATTGTCCATGGACCACAATATCTTGCCTTCAAGGGATCCCCTTGGACAGGTAATAACACCAAAACTCTGTCACCTGGTTTGAATTCTCTCACCCTCGCCTTCTTGTCATACCACTTCTTCATCTCCTGTTGTGCATTCTTCAGATTCTCTGCGACCAGTTCCCTCGCCTTCATCAATCTACTCTTGAATTCTGACACATATGTTAATAGATGTGGGTCATCACTCTTGCCAAGCCACTTCTCTTTCATCATGCTCAAAGGACCTCTCACATCATGGCCGTACACTAGTTCGAATGGACTGAATCCAGTCGATTCCTGTACTGCATCTCTGGCCGCAAATAAAGCTAGTGGGACTCCTTCATCCCAATCTATACCAAGATCCTCACAATATACTCTCAGAATGTTCTTAAGAGTTTGGTGGAATCTCTCCAAGCTACCTTGTGATTGTGGGTGGTATGCACTAGCTAACTTCTGTTCAATATGCAAGCCCTTCAATATCTTCCTGAACATGCCGGAAGTAAAGTTGCTTCCTCTGTCAGATTGTATCACTTCTGGAAGTCCTACCCAAGAAAAATATTTCACCAACTCTCTCACTATATTCTTGGCATGAATACTCCTTAGTGGAATAGCTTCCGGGAACCTTGTGGCTACACACATTATTGTCAGTAAATAGGAATTCCCTCTCCTAGTTCTCGGTAAAGGTCCAACACAATCTATTATGATTTTGCTGAACGGCTTGCAAAATGCTGGTATGGGCTGCAATGGTGCTCGTGGAATTACTTGATTTGGTTTACCCACTTTCTGACATATGTCACAAGTTTTGCAAAACTCCGCAACATCTCGCTTCAAGCTTGGCCAATAAAAATGAGTCAACAGTTTCCCTGCTGTTTTCCTCACTCCTAGATGTCCTGCCAAACTAGACTCATGAGACAAGGCTATCAATGTATGCCTATACTTCTTTGGTGCCACTATCTGCCGTTTCATCTCCCAATGCTCCGTTGCGGGTACACTCGCAGGCCTCCACTTCCTCATCAGTACATTGTCGTGAAGATAGAATCCAATAGAACTATCATCAGACACACCATTTCTATTTGCTTCTCCAAAACATTCCTTCAAAGTAGGATCATTGCGCTGGGCATCAATAAGTTCCTTCCTTCCAACATTGAAATCAGGGGATATCTCTAAATTCATCTCCACACTTTCATCTTTCACAGGCTCATGTTCCTTTTCCTCATCAAACATATCACTTAGACCCATATCCTCATCGTTAGTTTCCTTATTCCTCATCATGGCTCTGGTCACTACACAAGCTGGGTAAATTCTTTGAATACTTCCATTATCCACACTCTCCTTACTTGCATCTACTTCACCTCCGCTCAGAGGTTTCCTGCTCCCTGTGACTGGAGTTTCCTCTCCATTTCCACAGTCACTTTGGACCTCCTTCCGAATTCCAACATCCAAGACATCTCCTTCACCTTGCACGTCGACATTCCCATCCTTCACATTCCCGAGGGGTTTAGCAATCATTATCGGCTCTGGGACCACCTTATCCCCGGCTAGATCATTGCCTAAAAGCATATCCACGCCATTTATAGGGAGTTCTTCACTAACTCCTACTCTCACTTTGCCACTGACATATCCCGTATCTATCTCTACATAATGCAATGGGACATTTATTCCTGCACCCAAACCTCTCACTCTAGCCTCCTCACCAGCATATGAACTTTCGGTCCACTCCAGTGTCTCTCTGAGGACTAGGCTTTGGTTTGCTCCAGTATCCCTTAGGATTTTTATTTGCTTCTTCGATCCTCCAGGTAACGATATCATCCCCTCTGTTATGAATGGTTGGAAACTACCAACAATTGTCTCCTTCCTCTTAGGTTCCACACCCAAGCTCACTTGTGGTTTCTCCCATGCCACAGTCAATCCAGCGGATTTGGGCACTTTTCTACACTGATACTGCACATGACCACTTTCTCCGCACCCATAACATTTTACATGTGACCTTTCCTGCCTGTTCATGTAACCGTTAAAATTCTGCTGTCTCATAGGACTGTACTGGGGTGGGTTCCTAGGTTTACTCCTCTCTTGATACTGCGGAACATAATGAGGTTGTGATCTCTGGGGATTGTAGTAGTCCTGTCTAGAATCAAAGTGGCTTACTCTCTGGTTATTCCTTCCATAAACATGTCCCACATTCCTTATTCCACCTTGCTTGTGGCTCACCTGCCCTGTACACATCTTCCGCATTACAGTCAATTCATCCGCTAACTTTGCTGCATCCGTTACATTCTTAATCCGATTCCTACAGATTTCATATCTGATATCGGGGTGCATCATCTCTGTAAAGTGCTCCAACAACACCAACTGTTTCACGTCCTCAAAGTCTTCTACTCCCTCAGATTTACACCACCGCTCAAATCTCATATTACTTTCCCTGGCCAAATCGCCATACGTCTGTCCATCTGTCTTCTTCATATTTCTGAATTTCCTCCTATATACTTCAGGTGTCATCTCTACTGTCTTGAGCACAGCCTCCTTCACTCTATAGTAACTAACTGAATCATGTATCGACAAACATGCAAAGGCCTCCCTTGCTTTCCCTCTGAATTTTGCCTGCACCAACATTGCCCAATCTGCTCTCTCCCATCTTTTGATGGTGGCGAGTTTTTCAAATTGAATGAAGAAGTCTTCTGCCTCTCCTTCTACAAATTCGGGTAACTGACTAACCCTATCATCTCCTCCGCCTCCTGCGTTTCTTCCTTCATGTGCACCCAAGACTTTTATCTCTTTTATTCTTATTTCGTTTTCTATCTCTTTTAGTCTTATTTTCTTCTCTGCTCGGATTTTCTCTATCTCAATTTGCACTCGCCAGTCACATTTATCCGACTCTACATTGCCACTTAACTGCCCTTCTTTCTCTGACTCATTCCCACTAATTCTGCCAATAATTCCCTTTCCGATTAAGGCTGTTATGACTTCTCTCTGTACGTCAACCTTGAGAGTGCCTGACACAATAATTTCATATTCCTCCGCTAACCGGCGCAAGTCTTCTAACTTAAGCTGGTACAAGTTATGGATATCGGGATTTTTCATAAATTCTTGCACGGCTTTACTCATAACTATTTGATTTATTTCAACACTTTGTCCATGCACTTCCACTGTGTCACCATGGTCACTACCCATTTCTACTTGGTCGCAGTATATTTCCATGATTTATATTTCACTTTATATTTCACACTTCCACTCGACTAAACTTTTCAACGTACCTCTGTCCTTGGGAGTTTACTATAGGGTTCCTACGTGTGGAATTCTTACTTGTATTTGTCTCTGGCCGATGTTCCTGTGTGGGAGAAACACTGGTTGTGGCTTCCTTGTCTGGTTCTGGATCCCGGACGTTGGGCCCCCAACTGTCACGTTACCACCCCTAACCTTAAAGCAATTGGTTAGTAAATAAAGGATCTAGGAGGACAACAACAGATCTTGCCTCATCCCTTAAAGGTGGAGTGACAATAACGGATATCAATTTCACTTCTTACTGCATAGTTCCCTCTCTAACAAGCATATCTCATCATCCCCTTCAGTTAGAAAAGAAATCCCTACTCACATTATCATCATAAATGGAGGATATAGAAAGATAGTAGGGAATTATATCTAAACCTATATTGAATAAACCTAACAATATAGAATCAAATGTATATATTTGATTATTGCATCTCAGTACATATGAGGTGTTTCATTATCTCACCTCTCCACCATTAATCAGTTTACATTCCATATATGATATTCATATTACATAACCTTCACATAGTCTCCTAACCAGGCTCTACTTCTACAAGCACTGTGAATATTGGATTCTTAATAATATAATCACTTCAAAAATGTTAATCCTTACAAATCATGCCTTTACAACATACCGTTTATATCCATTATTACTCTTCCTCTGTGCGTTTTATCACTATATATCCCCATATTTCTACTCCCATTTTATATTCTTTCAACCATATTATCTTCAAAAGACTTATATATCTAATTCAAACCACATACAGAAGAAGGAACAAGCGAGGAATTGCAATCGTTCCTTTTTCCCTTTTTATCGACGACAGTTCCAATAATGTTTCAACTCTCCCCGCGATATAGTCAGTAGTGTAAAATATAAATCATACATTGATCATACACCAAAAGCAATTACAATAAATATTTCTATGAATTCTTACATCACTAGAGCATCATAATCTCACAGGAATAAACATATTTTTCAGACATATTAAATTTTTGAATACTTAGATTTCAGCATGTGGATCTACGTCCATGAATGTAAACACATCAGAAATAGTGGTCAGCCTACAAAATTAGAGAATGTAATAAACACCAGGGGTGACTATGGTAACAGTATATACATATATACATACATATATGTATATGTATATATATATATATGAATATATACATATGTAAATACATTATATATATGTATATATATATATATATATATATATATATATATATATATATATCATTAAAAGTGATTCCGAGTTATGTATAAAAGAACATTTTCTTTTCGTCTTAGATTTTTTTTTTCTGGCAGGTTGTGGAAAAGGTTTCAGTAATAATTCATTTGGAAAAAGCTAAATCACGATTACTTGTTTCTTAACCCTTCTTCAGTAGCCATGTAGAGATGTTTTTTCTATGGTTTACAAGGTTAGTATGTTTTGGTGGTTAGTGTGAGCGCTTATATACGTGTCACCTGGGCCGAGTGCGCTCATACTCAAGGATGATTGGTCAATCCTGATTGAGGCTTGATCTTCGCATGCTAGGTAAAGCTTGCAGGTCCAGCGCTCGTACGTTGAGATTTTGATTTGATTCTTTGATATGTAAAGTTTCCACGAAAGGCAGACGACGTACATCTTTACATTCATATATGAATGCAGTTAAAAAGTTGTTAGAGATCTGAGTGAGAATTACTACCAGTAACGAAGAGAGACTTCATCAATTTGGTTTCTCTATGTATCATATTCGGTTCCGTCATGTTCAATGGTGTAGAATATTTTCAGCATAATGGGTTAGCCATGGGGTCTCCCCTTAGCTCAATGGTAATATGTCTATTGGAAGATTTAGAAAAAACCAGCTACTTCAAACTCATGGGTAAAGATACACATTGGTGGCGGTATGTAGTACCTGAATTCGTTAATTTGAGACAGAAATTAACCCATATATATATATATATATATATATATATATATATATGCATATATACATATAAATATATATATATGTATATATATATATATATACATACATATATTTATACATATATATATATATATATATGTATATATTTATATATATATATATATATATATATATATATATATATATATATATATATATATATATATATATATTGGACAGAAGGACGACAGAATGAGTGGAAGGGTGGTGAGATAAACACCGAGTAATGTTGGAGTGTAAATTTACTGACGTTTCGTCCTTAACAGGACTTCTTCAGAGTATGAGTACATAAGCATAAAATCAACATATATATACACGCGTTCATGTCCGCGTTCCTGCTAACCCACGCCACTCGAGTCCGCTTGTTTCCTCATCTCCCGGCGGATGAGTCAAGTATGGCCAAGAATATGCTCCTCACTGCATACCCGGAATGCCCTAAGAAAAAATCCAATTATTACTCCTCTCTTACTTCTCGGCACACAGCGAGAGAACCAAGAGAGGAGTAATAATTGGAATTTTTTCAGGGCATTCCGGGTATGCAGTGAGGAGCATATTGATATAGAGGTCAAATATATTTTTAAAGTCTTCACAGATCTCAGGAACCCGGAAGGATTGTTACACAGCTTGAGAAAAATAGCACTCAGAACATTGGATAAAAAGGATGAGGTTAAGGAGGATAAGGAAGGTGACTTCATTGTGGTCCCCAGTTCCAAACACACGAAAGAATTAGGACACCTACTACGCAACACAGGAGTGAAGATTGCCAGCTCATCCAGCATGAAAATTGGCGAAATAGTGAGAGGTAAGGAGAGAAAAGACATCACTAATAGCGTGGTATACAAAATACCATGTAGCAACTGTGAAGTGAGCTACTTTGGAGAAACTGGGAGAGGTCTACGCAAGCGAACATACGAACACAAGAACGACCTAAAAGCCCATCGCACTTCCAACGCATTGGTGGTTCATGTGGACCAACTTGGACACCTTCCCAACTGGAGCGGGGTAGAGATTTTACAACAGGGGTTAGAAAAGAAAAAGAGGAAACTAGTTGAGGCAGCATATATAGCATCTCAGCCTTGCCTTAATCACAGGGACGGATTCATCAAACTGTCTCAAATGTCCGGACGACTCATCCGCCGGGAGATGAGGAAACAAGCGGACTCAAG
>NC_134817.1:43918455-43925955 GCF_046742065.1 Oratosquilla oratoria
CATGTTGTCAAAATCAGTATTAGAATAACCATTGTTTATGAGCATTTGTCTTATGTGCTTAAGTTGTGTAGAGCTTTCCATGATGAGCACACTAGCAAAGCTCATTTTATGTAAGTTCTGATGACACCTTTTTTGTAATTTTCTGTGCATTCCCCGTTTCCATTCATGCATTTGTTTAAGTTAGTAGGCTTTCGGTATACATTTAAGGTAAATTTATTTGGTTTAGAGTCTACTAATATGTCTAGGAAGGGGAGAGTTCCATTGTTGTTCAATTCTACAGTAAAAGAGAGTCCAGAAATCTCTTGGAGGCGGTATCTTGATAGTTCTAGATCTTTAGTTGAGTTAGTGCTAACAAATATTATCAATGTATCAGCAATATATTTTCGGTGTTATATCACTGTTTTGGAAAACCCTATGTTCTACTTCAGCCATATATACACCGTCCGTTTGCATATAAAGTTTTTCCTCTGGGCATCTAAAAGGGACCTCTGTGGTGCAAGTTTTTAATAATTCTTTCATGGAGTTATGTGGGAAGAATATAATTAGAAAAAAGGGAAGAATATAATTAGAAAAATAGAAAACACAAGAAAGAAAATTAACAACTTCCAGAATGCTGTCGTATTCAATCAAACATGTTTAAAAGAGAACCTGCTCCCAAAATACACTAATATATATATATATATATATATATATATATATATACACACATATATATAAATAAATGTACATATATATATATATATATATATATATTTATATACATATATACATATATATATATATTTATACACTAACCAAATTACCCGCGCATTGCTGCGAGTTCTTGAATAATCCCTAGCCTAACCATACCCCACCTGACTTTAACCTTTAACCCTAACCAAAATATTTTGGGGGGATTGAAATATAGCTTTAAACACTTCCCCTCCAAGGAGTGTGCCCTCCCACCCCGGAGGTTGGGAAACCCTAGTTTGAAAATAAATGCATACACAACATAAATATCATATGTACACATTCTTTTGCGTGCGTGTGTATGTGCATGTGTGTGCGTGTGGATTGACAATAAATGTGTATAGCTAAAAGGTAAAGAAATGTATCTAGTTTAATTATCTTCATAATATATATGGTTATAGGGGTTTATCTAGAAAAACCTAGGAGGGGTTTGCGACTTACGACTTGCTAGGTAAGATCACTCGTTTGCGCGGGATCGGTTTTTGTGGGAGGGGAAGAATGTCTGTACGAAAATGAAAAGATAGTAGTGTGAATAATCTATTTCCACCCGCACTAAAATGATATGAAACCAATATTTCAACATTTGGTAAAATTATACAATCATCTTATATGTACATGCTTTCTTCTTACAAAACCTAGCATGGTTAGTGGTAACATTAATTTCACAAATATAAGTAATATCTATGAACAAATACAATTATTTTTTTAATCATATTTATTCTTGTGTAAAAAAAGGAAATGCTACGCGACTTAAGGTGATACTACAATAGTGGCATGTTTCCACACCATAAACCACTAACTTTAACCCTTAACCCTAACCAAAATATTGTCTATATCTGTCACTATCTCTATCTCTATCTCTATTACTGTCTCTAATTCTATCTTTAACTCTATATCTCTATTTGTATCTTTACCTCTATATCTGTATCTCCATCTCCATATCTATATTTATTTCTATCTCTATCTCTAATTTCATCTATTTCATGTTCATATTTATCTTTATCTATCTGCTTTTCTAAGTTTGTTTTATCCAAATCTTATAATGTCTTTACCTACTTTGGTCAATATCTACATATATTTTTATTTCCAGTAATCTCCGTACCAATGTTTGTTAATTCTAATGTAATTACTCCTCTCTGTTTTTCTGCTTTATATTTTCTCTTTTCTCCTTCCCTTCTCTCTTTGTCTAACGCGTCTTCCTTTTCATCTGTTTATCTTTTTCTTTTATATTCTCACAAATTTTTTCTCTATTTTTATTTCTATTTATTTATTCTTTATTGGTACCATGACTCTTTCTCTCTCACTTTTCTCTCACCTTCTTTCTCTCTATTTAGATAATAACTGCAGCCCGAAATGTCTTATTACCTTCTTGCAGAGAAAACCCAAAACGCTGCATATTGCATACACTTTCATCTTTTGCAGTCTTACAGGTCCTCCAGCCCTTGTCTCCAGTTGACACCCCCCCAAAAAAAAAAAAATCAAATCAAATAAAAAAAATCGTGAAAGCATTGGATTTTGACGAGGGATTGCAATGATTTTTTTTTTATTGAGATTTTCTAGGATTCTATTGGATTTTACCTACATATGTGTGTATATCTTTTCAATTTGATTATTTATGAATTTCAGTACAAGCACACACACACACACACACACACACACACACACACACACACACACACACACACACACACACACACACACACAAACAAACAAACAAACACACGTACACACACACACACGCACACACACAAACAAACAAACAAACAAACAAACACACGTACACACACACACACACACACACACACACACACACACACACACACACACACACACACACACACACACTGACATATGTTATCAACCCCTTCGATGTCCAGCGTTCACACATGTGCACGCAGGCATATGGGGTCAGCGGGTACTCTACATCGTTTAGCTAGCTCTCGAGGGATTCTGTAATATCTGCGAGATCTGAAGCCAAGGAACATTCTATTGTCCTCAGTGACCAGAGGACTATGCTTTCCAGACACACCCAAGAACACCTGCTTGGACAATGGGACCCACCAGCGTCTTGGGTGAAACGCCCTGACACCTTTTCAGATAATTGACCTCGCGGTTTCCGACTACAATAGTTGCATCGCCAGTCATCGTCGCCCAACCGACGCGACAAACATTTTCTTTTTAACCAAATGTGAATATGGCAACCCTTGTATATATGTATATGTATGGATATTCTGGCAACCCCCCGAGCTTTTTCAGAGGTTGCATTGTTTATAAACCAGAAGACATTGTAACAATAAAGAAAAGAGTCCGCTTAGACTTTGCCTCTCCACACCTAGAAACAAATGTAGATATCAAATTACAAATCCACATTCTGGTCTGAAACGAGATATTCCAAACAACAACTCTGCCATTCCTTCGAAGGAACAACTATACGACAACGGCTCCGGTTGAAAATAGTAATTTCCCAACTCTACGATCTTCACTAATACCCAGCATCATTACGAGGCACAGACCCATCTCCCCTGCATCACCAAGCATCAATACAAGGCAACCCCTCTTATTTGCATCATCCAGCCTCCTACTACGAACTGCAGAGTTCTACTCCTACGCTGTGCATCACCCAACATCACTATGAGTATCAATTTCTCTTCGCAAAATCGTCCAGGCATTGTCCAGCAATGAAGACACACGCCGTCTCCACTCCACCATCGTACGATCTGGACGGTATCCTACTCCATCATTGCATAGTCATTGCATTTCAAAGCCAACACTCATTTTGAGCCAACGCTCTAACAATCATCTCCACACGCCAACACTCTTGCTGTATCGCAAGCCAGCGCTCCAACACTCTCCAGTCCATCGCAAACCAAAGCGGCAATGATCGTCGCTGCATCAACAGTCAAAGGCTCTCCCCCCTACTACAGGCATCTAGCTTTGCGAGATCTTTACCTTTATTTCTCTTATCTTATCAATTTATATATGCACATTTTTGTTACATATCTTTAGTTTACCAGCAAATAAAATGTACTAATTCTCCTCCTGTTTCCAGCAGTGCATTTACCACCGATTCGTCCCACTGCACCCTTATCTATTAATCTTATTCACCATCGTATACCCTTTCTTGAGAACTCTAAACCACGTTACATTCCCACATACAGATTATCACAGCAGCAAACGCCTGATTGTAGGCAACCTTATCCAAGACATGATTGCGCAAGACATCATTGAATCATTCATCATCATATGGAACTTCCCTTTCTTTGTTGTACCTAAACACGATGATTATTTTCACCAGATGAACGTTCCATCCTCATGTCGGGATATTTCCAGATCCCCTTGATCCTGAGTGTAGGCCTCTGATAGCCTTTAACACACCTACAGGTCATTATCACTTCAAACGACTAGCCATGGGTCTCGTTTCATCTTCAGTTTTCGCACGACTTATACACACAGTACTTGCAGGTCTCATAGGTCATGCGGTGTTCATGTGTCTCGATGACGTGATCAATGCTTCCAAATCCGTTTGCAAACCTTCACACTCTACATACCGTCTTCTCTCGACTAGCAAAAGCAGTTCTTAAACTGAAGCTTAAGAAGTGTTCCTTCCTTCCGAAAGAAACACTCTTCTTAGGGCATGTCCTTAATTCACAAGGGATTTTAACCTCGCAAGACAAGGTCAAGGCAGTCATTGATTTTCTACGCACTACTTCTGCTGAACACATATGTCCATTCCTTGGTTTGTTAGAATTTTACAGAGGTTACATTCAAGGGTACGTTAATATAGAAACACCATTAACTTCACTACTTAAGAAGATACACCCCTTTCTTTGGACTCCTTACCAAGAAGAAGACTTTAATTACTTAAAGGGAGCTTTAACCATAACATCTATCATTGCTTTCCCAAACCACAAGCTTCCTTTTACAATCTACACTGATGCGTCCTACAAAGGACTTGGTGAAGTCCTCATGCAACAACACGGCACAAAACTCAGAACAATTATTTATGCGAGTCGCACACTCATAGACATAGAAGCTTTAGCAGTTATTTACGCACTCAAAAAATTCAAAGAGTTCATCCTTGGTTATGAAATACACATATGTATGTAATCCATCAACCAATCTTACTCTTCAGAGGAAAGAATCTTTCAGGAAAATTTGCCCGTTGGTTCCTTATCTTAAAAGAGTTTATGTCCACCTTTCATTTTGTTTAAGGAAAAGCGAACCTAGTTGCAGACGCTCTCAGTCACCATATTACAACCATGACTCAGAATATAATTTCAGCAACTCTTACACAAGCGCGCGTTGCCGCAGCGCAGAGATCAGACCCTCTTTGGGAACATGTTATATACTTTCTAGAATCTGCAGACACAACTGACAAAGAAAATTTTCCTCCCAATCTCGACGCTGATGACATTCTGTATCGCAGAACAACACTAGCGAACAAACATGAACCCAATAGATCAGTGTTTTAACTTTTAGTCCCTACGGAGCTCATTCCAAAAGTTTTAAACCTTATACACGACTCACCTATTGTTGCACACCCTGGCAAGGAGAAATGAGGTACACGATCCAGATTGCACAACTTCTGGTTAACCATGAGAAAGGATATACACGCGTGCATTGACGCTTGTCAGTCGTGCGCAATTCACAATGATACCATTAGAAGTCATGTTCAAATTCTAGCTTACCAAACCCCTTCTAAACCACTCGACAGAGTCACTGATGATCTTCTTAAGTTACCACTCACATACCGGAAATCAATACCTCCTTGTCTGTGTCGACAATTTTTGAAGATTCTGTATTCTCCCCCCTTACCAGGCAAAACAGCACAACACATAGCAAAGACCCAGACAAACTCACATGTGCCTTCACTACGGCAAAAAATCTGATATCTGACAACGGGACTGAATTCAACAAAGAGATCCAAATCAAGAAATGCGATACTATTGCTTATCACTTTAGTTCAAATGGTTTAGTTGAACGCCAGAATAGAATGTTCTTTGACATCCTGCTCTTGATCTTCACCCCTCTTAGGATGAACATGTCACCATGATTCAAGTTTACATAAACAGTTCCATTAACAGGTCAATATATAAATTTCATTCTGTCTTCTTAGGCTCGGAAAATTTTTTTTTTTTTTTTTTTTTTTTTTTTTTTTTTTGTTAATACCCATTTTACCCCATCCATCCATCTCATCCTAGGACGCCCCCTTATATTCACTCCTTCCACACCTCTTTTACTAATCCTCCTTCACTCATTCTTTACATGTATCCAAACTATCCTTTTTCATCAACCCTATATCCCAACTCCCTTTCTACCCCTGTTCTCTTCCTCACCTCCTCATTTCTCACTCTATCTAGCCAAGTAACCTCTATCATATTTCTCAGACAATTCATCTCAAACACATTCAAACTCCTTCTCTCTTCCTCTCTTATGTTCCATGTTTCTGCCCAATGCAGTGCTGTTGGCACAATCGTTCCTTAGCATCCATTCCCATATGTCTATTTCTCATTACACTTTTTAATCCACCAAGGTATTTACTCGCTTCTCTCATTCTAAATTATACCTCCACCCCAAATCCTCCCTTTCCTGCCACATTCGCACCCAAGTATCTAAAACTGTCCACTTCCTCCAGTATCTCTCATTTAATACTCACTTCCAGCCTACTGTCACTCTCTCCCTTTATACATCTCATCACCCTACTTTTGCCCACATTTATCTTCAGCATCCTTCTTTCACACACCTTCTCAAACTCTGTCACTAACTTCCTCAATCCCTTTTCTGATCCTGCTACAAGCGCAGTGTCGTCAGCAAACAACAACTGGCTTATCTCCCACTTTTCTCCATTTTCTCTAACCATCTCCAACCCTTGACCCACCACCCTTGCATTTACCTCTCGCACCATCCCATTCATGTATAGATTGAACAGCTAGGGCAACATAACACATCCCTGACGAAGTCCCACCTTTACCTCAAACCATTCACTCTTTCTATTTCTAATCCTGACACATGCTCTACTACTCTCGTAAAAACGCAAAAACTCTTTACTGCTCTTAGCAGCTTTCCTCCTATCCCATATATCTGCAGTACCTTCCACAGTGCCTTCCTGTCTACATCTCGTAAGTCCTTTTCCTAATCCATAACAGACCAAAAAACATCCTTACACTTTCCTTTAGCCTTCTCACATATTTGTCTTACCACAAAAAAAAAAAAAAAAAAATCTGATCTACACAGCCCTTAAATGTCCTAAACCCACACTGTTCCTCACCAAATAATCCCTCGGTTGCTCTCCTAATCGTCTAAGTCAAGACCCTCCCATGAGCCTTCCCAACTACACTCAACAAGCTGATCCCTCTAAAACTACTACACCCACACTTTTCCTCCTTTCCCTTGCAAAGCGGAAAGAGACAGGCACTTCTCCAGTCCTCCGGCACTCTACCTTCTCTTAAACAAACATTAAAAAACCTCACCAGCCAGTCCACCATAATTGTACCTCCTTTCTTCAGATCTTCTGCATGGCATCCATCCAACCCCGGTGTTTTACCTGCTCTCATTATCTTAACAGCTGCTTTCAATTTATCTTTCCCTATTTCTCCTCCATTTTCCTCACTCATCACTCTCATTTTCTTAGTGCTTCCCACTGCAACTACCTTTCCCTCCCTATCCTCCTTCACATTTAGCAACTCCCTAAAATACTCTACCCACCCTCCTCTCACTGCCTTCTCTTCCCTTATCATCTCTCTATTTGCACCATTTACTTTTTCTTCTCTA
>NC_134817.1:43940955-43943455 GCF_046742065.1 Oratosquilla oratoria
AAACCATTTTCCTATCTCAACTTTCTCAACGAGTGCAGTAGATCGTCGTTACTTGCTGCGGAGGTCGAGGGGATGGGAATTTGAACCCTGCCACCAACGAGTTGGGCCATGGGCATAGTCTATTAAATTTCATATCACAAAGTTCTCTATAGGGGGAACAGTCTTAGCCTCTTGATGTGGGGAGTTCATGATGTTAAACCAATTTTTTTTTTTTCTTCAGCTATTATTCCTATTTTCAGTCCTTCTTCTTCGACTTCCTGCTTTCTTCAGCGCCCTGGACCATAGCCCGTGTCTTCTCAGCAGTTTTGTTGTCTTTTCTCCTTCCAATCATTTCATTTCTTTTATCTTAGTTTTCTCCTGTTCCTCTTCGTCTTTTATTATAAGGTCTCTGCTCCTTTCTTCTGTCGCACATTTTTTTTTTTTTGTTCACTACATTTTCATTTTTCCTTGTTAATTTCCTTGCTCTTCCCCCCACTTCTCAGTGTAACTTTCTTTCTTTCTTCTTTTATTGCCTGTCTTTCCCCCCTTCCCTTTCGCTGTCTTCTTCAGTCTTTTTCTCTGTTGTAGTTTCAGTCACATAAGTTCATTCTTCACTCGCTATTTTTTATTACTTTTTACAGTGTCTTTACTTCCTTACTATATCTGACGTTTTTTCTATACTTATTCTATGTTTAACTCAATACTTTCTTAAAGTTCTTCGTACTTTATAATTTTCCTCTCTTTTTTTTCTAACCTCCATTCTCCCTCTTGCTTTTCCTTTCCTTACTTTCTCTTACTTATTATCATTATCTACAATTTTTCTTTTTTAAATGTTTGCCTTTGAATTCCATGTATCCTCACGAGATCCTCCTCTTCTTTGTTTCATGTTATCAATGACCTCGTCTTCTTCCTTTTTATTCCTTTACGTTAGCTTACCTTGTTTTTGAAATTGTAAAAACGTCTTTCCTTTTCATCTCGTCATTTTCCTCCTTATCATTTCATTCCCGTTCCCCTTCTTCCTTTCTTATGTTTGTATTTCCAAGTACTCTTCCTTTTTTTTTCCGTTCTTCTCAACCCTATTTCCTTTTTCATCTTTATATCCTTCTTCCCTTTCAGTGTCTTCTGCAACTAAAGTCTCCCATTTCTTTTCTCTTTTTTTTTTATTTTCTCTGTCATCACCACTTCATCCTTCTGCTCTTTTCCCCCCCCTTATCACCAATGCCAAATTCCTTCTTATTCCATGCCTTTATATTACATAGAACCCAACTCTGTAGTTTTATTATCTTTATTCTAACATATTTTTGTACCCTTCTACGTTCTTTTGTTCTTTAACTTACATTCCTATGTCCTCTCCTTTTTTACTTACATCTCTTTTATTTTGTGTGTGCCTAGTGTAGGCCTTATGGTCTCTTGCAGTCTCCTTTATTCTTATGATCTTATGTTCTTAAACTCTTACTCCCTATCTTTTTAATCTTTCACCTTTTCCACCTTTTATTTTTATTTTCCTTTCACTTTCTTCTTCTGTCTTTATTTTGCTTTTGCATTCAAATTTACAATCTCTTTTCACCTTTCCTCTCTGTGTACTTTAATCTGTCGTCTTTCTTTTACATTTGTACCAATTTCTCACCCATCAACTCTCATCCATATCTCCTTCCAAGTTTCTTTACTCCTTCAGCTTTCTTTTGTGTCATCACGCACGCTCTTACCATTTCCTCTTCCTATTTTTCATCCTTTTACTTTCATTTCCTTTCTTCTTACATTCCCTTCTCGCCTTTCTTTGGCATGTGAGTGCAGACTCTTTCTCCCCCCATCCGGTGTCTTCTCCAACGAGATTCCTCCAATTTCCAACCTTTCCTTCCCCCATTAGGTTGGTTGACCATCACAGTCTTCCTCAGTGACGTTGACCCCTCAGAAATTCTTTCGACTTTTCTTATGTCCACTTTTGTTCACTCATCTTACTGTGTCACATTTGTCTTTTGTGTCATTGTACATTTTGTATTTGCTTTCTTTGTTCATATTTTTAATCTTTGTTTTGGGGGGATATGTATAATTTTTCTTTAGGATTTTTTTTTTTTCAAGGTTCTTCCAAATCCTCCATTTACACACTTCCCAACTCCAGTTATTCTACCTCCTCCTTTCTCTCCTAATTATCTATATCACATAAACTTCCTCCTCTTATTTTCATGATCCCTTTTTACCTTTTTCTTCAAGTTCCATAATCAAGTCCTTCTCATCGTGCTCTTTTTTCTGTTTGCCTTCTTCATCTTTCTCTCTCTCTCTCTCTCTCTCTTTTGTACATTCCTCCTAATTCTTTCTTTCATACTTCTTCTCTTCTTTCTCTTTAGACTTTCATTCAATTGACACAGTTTCTATCTCTATTTTCCTTTTTCTCTTTTTGGTCCTTTCCTCCTAACCATTTTTCACACTACCTCTCTTTCATCTATCTTTCTCTCTTTCACCTATCTTTTCTATTCCATTTCCCTTTTATCCTTTGTTTTTGGCACTACTTTTTCTCGTGCTC
>NC_134817.1:43948455-43953455 GCF_046742065.1 Oratosquilla oratoria
TAGAACTTCGTAGTGTAATCAGATAGGATCTATTTTCCACCGACACAGTTCATTGGCCCCTCTCCCGCCAATGACTGTTGTCGACTATCCTTTTATATGTTGTATTATTTTACTTTAATGAAGCCTAATACAGAAGCTCATTTATCCTACTTGCTACTCCAGTCTGCTCAAAATCAGGTTTTGTATATGTGCTTATTTACGGGATGCGGACCTGGTACCTCTCAGGCTTAGGGTACTGAAATTCAGAGTGAGAATGATAGTTTACATCTCATCCACGCTACAATGCTACTCTTTGGTTGTTGTTTCTTTTCTGTCATCACCTCTGCTAGATGAACATAGAATTCTTTTGCCATTGGACTCATGCAGCCTGAAGTCGGAAAGGTTATAGGAGCGAATGAGCCTTGGCCCACGTTCTTTATACACTTCTCGTACATCCTGATTTTCTCATTCTCATAACGGAAGTGGACGCCTCAATAGTTGCTTACTGTAACAGGGGGCCATTGGATCAAATCTTCCTATGTCAAAGAAGGCCAGTTGTCTCCGTGTCGAGAGACCTCTTATGCTCACATCAACTTGTGTTTCTTCTGATGTGGAGTAATGTTGGTTCAATGGTCACATCGATTACATACCTCCTGAAGCATTTGGGCAATGAGATCCCTCATCTCCCCATGTCTTATGCAGATGAACCCACTATGCTTGTATGTCATCATATGATTTGGATCAAACTGTGTACCACAGGATCATCTGTTAGCCAGCCTCTTTTTTTTTTTTCTTATATCTTTGGTATTTCATCATTTTGCTTCCGTCCTTTCTCGTCCTTCACAGATTGAACAAATCCCAGAATCCTCCCACTTTCTTCCACCCACTACTTCCTCTCACTCCTTCAAATCCCCCCTCCCTCCCTCTTCTTCTCTCTGCATTTATATACATATACATATACATATACATATACACACACACACACACACACACACACACACACACACACACACACACACACACACACACACACACACACACACACACACACACACACACACATACACACACACACACACACACACACACACACACACACACACACACACACATATATATATATATATATATATATATATATATAATGTATATATATATATATAATGTATATATATATATATATATATATATATATATATATATATATATCCAGGGTGTTTGGGATAAATTTGAAAAGATATATATCTTCTGTCATTTCAGATCCATCTGAAGGATTTATTAGCGGTAAAGTGCAACAGATAGCTGATTTTATTTACTATTGGTAGGTGTGAGAGTTAGAGAGCATCGACGAATGAAAAGCACCGTAGTAAAAAAAATCGGAAAACTTAGTTGCATCTCAGTGCTCTTTGAATACCGTGAAGTTCGTGAGAAGTGAGGTGGAGAACTGCGATGGAGATATGGAAGCAGTGGCTAGCGTGAAGGATCAAGGCATACAGTCTGACTCTGCCCGCAGAACGAAAAAAAGATTAAGGCAAGGTAATGCGAACCTTGGAGAGAGAGATGGGCGTCGGAGTGGCGACTATGAAGAAAACACTGAACGAGGATCTTCGCTACTCTTCATACAAGAGGCGCAAGGGCCAACTACTCACCGCCAAGGCCCAAGATAACACCTTACGAAAGCCAAGAAACTCATTAACAAGGTCAAACATCCAAATGAGCTGGGGATACTCTGTTTTTTCTCAAACGAGAAGAACTTCTGCCAGGACCAGTTGCACACCGCACAAAACAACAGGTGACTAGCCTACAGTCCACACAAAGTCCTGCACTTCATGAAGACCAAGTTCTCTCAAACTGTGATGGTCTTTAGGTGTGTTTCCAGCGAAGGCCAGGTCAAGTCCCTCCACATCTCTGAAGAGGGATTCAGACTTACTAGAGATGGCTATATTGAGTTGCTGTTCAATGTTGTCAAGCGCTGGGTGGAGAGGGTGGCTGCGAGAAGACCATACGTATGACAACAGGACTCAGCTCCGTGTCACACATCCGTGAAAAAACAGAAGTGGCTGTCTGTGAACTTTCACGACTTCACCATTTCCAATATTTGGCCCCCAGCTTGCCTGATTGCAACCCCATAGGTATGTGTGGGGAGCAGTTGAAAAAAAAAATCGTACTGCCTGCAACACCAAGGACGAGCTGATCCCCAGAATCAAACTGGTGTTCAGGCGTCTCTCGAAAGACACCATGAAGGCCACGTGCTGCAGGTTCAGTTCCCGCTTGGAAGCCGTGGTGGAGGTTCAGGGCGGCTTTTTTGGAGTGAGTTCTACTTGGCAAAAGATCCTCTAGGAGATGCACTTTGAATTTTGAGAATACATTTTTTTTGCCAATATATGACTTTATTTTCCTCTCCAAATAAGTGCCCAGATTTGTCCCGAACACCATATATACATACATACATACACACATATATATGTATATATATATATACATATATGAATATATATATATATATATATATATACATATATGTATATATATGTACATGTATATGTATGTATATATATATATATATATTTATTTATATATATATATGTATATATATAAGTGTATATATATATATATATATATGTATATATATATATATAATTGTATGGGAAGGAAGTATATGATCATATTTCTTTAATTCTTTTTCAAGAAATCTTAACAAGAATTAAAGAAATATGATCTTATACTTCCTTCCCATGCAATTATTAGTTTAATCAAGTTATGTGTTATTGACTCAAAATTTGAGTTTAATGGGAAGTTTTACAAACAAACATTTGGTATGGCTATGGGGAATTGTCTGTCTCCGGTTTTGAGTAATTTATATATGGAGTTTTTCGAAAGAGATTTATTGCCTAACATTTTGCCATCTAATGTAATATGGTACAGATATGTTGACGACATATTGTGTATTTGGCCTTGTGATAAACCTGTGGATGAGTTTGTGTTAAAGTTAAATAATTTGGTTCCTTCTATAAAATTCACAGTTGAGACAGAAGAGAACAACACATTGCCTTTTTTAGATGTAAGTATTCATCGGTGTGGTAGATATTTTAAATTTAATGTCTACAGAAAACCAACCAATGTTCTCTCATACATTCATTTCTATTCATACCATCATCAAAATACGAAGTTTTCTGTTTTTTCTTCTATGTTCTTGAGAGTGTGTTCTCCTATGTATCTTGAAGATGAAGTAAAATTTATTTATGCGATTGGTCAGAATTTAAAATATCCAAAACATTTGATAAATAAAGCACAAGAAAAAAACAGAAGAACATACTTTAACACCTCTCAAGTAAACGAATTTAAATTGAAGAACATTTTAGGAATTCCTTACCATGAACATTTTATCACCCTTTCATCAAATATTTAAAGAAATTGGTATTCAGGTGATATTTAATAACAACAATAATGTTAAGAACTATCTCATTAGAAATTCTTCAAAAGAAAAAGAGGGATGTATCTACAGCATACCTTGTAAAGTATGTGATTTTAAGAACATAGGCCAAACAGGAAAAGTTTTAAGCAAAAGGATCAGTCAACATAAATACGATTGACGAGATAAATACCATATGAGGACGGAGCCTTTATTTGTACGACGTTTCGCTTATTACAGCTTTTTCAAGTACAAGTTGAGATACAAATGCTTGAGATTAAATAAGGGGAAAGGAGGGAACGGGGAGAGAAAAGGGGGGGGAGGAAGAGGAGGAGGAGGAGGAGAAGGGGGGGGATTGGACACTGGGAAAGGATAAATACGATATAAGAACGGGTCAAATATCAAGTGGAATTTTCGTCCACCAAAAAGAGTTCTCCCATATTATTGCTTGGCAAAACACAAAAGTTATTGCATCATGTCACAACATTGTAGAAAGGAACATAATTGAATCATGTTACATTAAAGATAGTTTTGAAAATAATATGAATTTAAGCTTAGGAATGTATAAGTTAGATAACTTTATTATTAAAAAGATTGTAAATAATTCTTCTGGAATCGGGTAACATTGGACCTTTCCCAGTTCCTCTACCACTATATACACATTACGACCTTTGGTCATTTTCTGTATTCTTTGTACCTTGATGATGTCTTGAATGGACGAAAACGTTCGGTATCCATTTCTTTTATTTTCCAAGCGGTTTCTGCAAGTATTGTTATCACGTGTGCTTAGTGATTTGTTTTGCATAAAAACCTTAACCCTCCTTCTGTCCTTCTATATTTCTTTTTAATATCCAACCCTTTTTCCGCTTTCTGAGTCTTTTAATTTTCTTATTTCTCGTTCATTTTAGTGCCATCCCCTCTAACTTAGTCTTCTTTAATTTGTTCTTTGTCTCGTGACCTTTATTTTTCTATTATTTCCCATTTCTACTACCATACCTTACTGTTTTTGTTCTATTTGTTCATTTTACTCTCTCCCTGTCTTCCACCTTCCTCTTCCTACTCCTCATTAACTTCCACATACTCATTATATCTCCTTTTTTTTCTACTCCTCTTTTTCTTTTTCCTTCTCTTTTTTCGTCCCTTTTCGTTTCTTTTTCATCTTTGTTTTACTCTTTTTCCAGTTTTCGTTGTTTCTCTTTTTATTTCATCTCTCATTCATTTTATTCTTCTTTCTCCTTTCTTTCTCCTTCACCTCCTCTTCTTTTTAATACATCTCTTTTTCTTCCTCCTCTTCTTATTAGTCTTGTTCCCCACCTCATTCTCCTTCTCTACATTCTCTCTATCCTCTTCCTTCTCTTCTTCCTCTTCTTGCTCTTCCTACCTTTTCTCCTTTACTTTCTTCTCTTCCTCCTCTTATTAGTCTTGTTCCCCATCTCATTCTCATTCTCTTCATTCTCTTTATCCTCTTCCTTCTCTTCCTCCTCTTCTTGCTCTTCCTACCTTTTCTCCTTTACTTTCTTCTCTTCCTCCTCTTATTAGTCTTGTTCCCCACCTCATTCTCCTTCTCTTCATTCTTTCTATCCTCTTCCTTCTCTTCTTTCTCTTCTTG
>NC_134817.1:43968455-43988455 GCF_046742065.1 Oratosquilla oratoria
ACAATCATTGTAGAGTATTGAGATATTGAAGTATGATGATAAGAAATTGATGATGAAGTGTGTTTAATTATTGTGATGTTTATTAAATTGAAGATGAAGCGTGTTTAGTTATTGTAATACAATTTGCAGAAAACACACACACCACACCGTCTGTATGTGAACACCAAAACGAAGGGAAGTGTGCGACCCTTCGAGGCGGTGCGAGGACATATATATATATATGTATGTATGTATATATATATATATATATATATATATATATATATATATGTATGTATGTATGTATATATAATTTGTCACACTTTATTTTTCCACAAATTTTTCCTTACATTTATTAGTATAAAGATATCACTCCCACGTTTTCTTTTGTAATCACACATAAAGCACACACCCATGCATCACCATCACATATTCTATCATGCATTAACCTTATGGTACAGATATGATCAAGTCAGATGCCTTATATATCACCATTCACCCACATAACCACTATACTCTCAATGAGGACATAAATATATGCATGGCTCAACACCAAACACAGCCACACACTTCTATTAATAATTTGTAATTCCAAGCAATGGGTAAAATATTGATGTAATGTACAATAAACATAATATAAATCCAACCTGTCCTCTACGTAGTTGAAAATGCCAGGTCAGCAGTTTTGACCTGGGACGCCCAGCCCGTTTGGAGGACCACCAGTCTGGTCAGTGAGAGCCTCCGGCCCACTAGTTTGTAAAGTGTAGGAACTGTTAATAGAAGAGACTCAAAGACACTAAATAAGTTTCCTTAACCGTACCACTGGATAATACGAATGGCGGCAATGAATTCCACGCTACCCCAGTCCTCCGAAGAGTCTCTTAAGTCCTTTACCTTCTTTCACGAATGGTGCTTCACCCTTGCCGCCTACCGCACAAACACACCCAGTGACCGGAGTGTTATATTCCTCTCGAGCGCTTTACGAACATTTGTATCCGCTCCCACGTGCATTTAAGTGAGTGTTTATCAACGAGTATAAAACAGTGATCTGCATAAACTATCTTCACTATTCAGCCCGCTTGTCCACTGATATAGTGTTGGCAACACAATTTCCTGGTGCTCGGGGACAACGCACCCTCCCCTCAACATCCTTTTAGCCTGATCCAATCCCGACTAAAATCCACAGAGCTAATAGCCATCTTAACCCTCTCCACCAGCGGCCTGATTCAAACCCACGTACAGACTAAGTTAATCTCCATCGAGAGACACAGCGACGCGCTGCTTTCGTCGTAGTGTTTGCTTTTATTTTCAACATCGGAAATATTTATCAAATCATACCTTCCTTTGACTACTGAATAAATTATCTAATTAATTCCCACTGATCTATACCCCTCCTAACACAACCGTGCCTGCGACTATCCACTAATCATCCCCTCTTCCTCTCTTCCTATTCTCCCCAAATTTCTTGCTGGCAACCAGTGGTCATACCAAATCCCTAACTCTTCGTCCCCATCATATCTATACACTCTATTCCCACGAACTAATTTCTTTAACATATTTTAGACCAGTACCCCCACGATCGCCTGTTGTACCACCAACATACCACACACTTCACACCACCCCGCCACAATAGGATCGTACTTGCTCTCATCACCCTCTCTCTGACAACACTGGTCAACAAAATTTACAAAAATACCTGTCCCATAAGCAAAAGGAGGTGAAGTTGATAGATTTTTTCTGCTGATTTCAAATGTGTTTTCAGATTTTTTATCAGGCATAGTTTTTCTGCGATAGCATGTTAAATTTCAAACAATTGTTACTGATAAATGAGACTGATATATATGAAATTTAACTTTAAAATGTAGAAATGTATGATTTTCGAGTGTATTTTGTTTCTGGGAGATCCCTTTTTAGTGCCCAACAGTAATCAGCCAACATTGAGGAAAAGGCAAGAGAAGCAAGACAGAAATGGTTTGGACACGTTGAAAGGGGAGAGGATGATGAACCAAGGAAGAAGGTGATGATGGTTGAAGTTAAAGGAAGAAGAAGCGTCGGGAGATAAAGCATGAGATGAAAAGACGTAACAAGGTGTCACATAAAGAACATAAGACAGAAAGAGACTGCAAAAGACCATAAGGCCTATACTAAGTAGCTCCGTATCCATCACCATCTGTCATTCCCACCCATAAAGTTGCCTAATCATTTCTTAAAACAACTGATAGTTTCAGTGCTTACTACATAGTTACTAAGTCTATTCCGCTCGTCGACCTCCCTATTAGTAAACCAATTCTTACCTATCCCCTTCTTAAATCTAAATTTGTCCAGTTTAAATCCATTACTGCGAGTCCTGCCCTATTGTTTTAATATGATGACCTTATTTGCATCACCCTTGTTAAAGCTTTTGATCCACTTGAATATCTCTATTAGATCACCCCGCACTCTGCGTCTTTTCAGAGAGTGTAAGTTAAGTTGCCTAAGCATCTCTTCGTATGGTAAATTTCTGAGTCCATGTATCATTTTGGTAAATCTTATACAGGTCTTCAAGGTTCTAAAGGGAATTGACAACATCATAAGTGACAACATTTTCACACTGAATGAGAATCAGACAAGAAATAATGGTCTCAAACTGTGTGGAAGTAGATTTACTTTGTAAATGGGTCAAAACAACTTTGACAACCGTGTAGTTAATGAATGGAATAAACTTCCGGCATAGGTAGGGCAATGTAGTTTAGTTCGAAGCTTTAAGAATCATTTAGATAATCACCTAAGCAAGATGCTGTAATGACTGTAATTTATTCTATATAATTTGTTTGTTTTGTTATCATTTGTCTCTTTGTTTAGTATATCATTTGCTTGATTCTCATGTATTGTTAGTTATATGTCAATTTATCATATATACTACTTACCTGTTTGCTTATTATTTAACTATACCTGTGCATTTACTTATGTATTTTATTTATTATTTATATTATTACAGTTTCTATTTATTCATTTGTTTATTTATTTATTTATCTAATATTATTATGAATTTTTTGCATCCGACCTAGATGCGGACCAAAAGGTTTCCTGTCGGCATGCTCCGCCTTTTTGATTCTTTGTGTGTGTGTGTGTATATATATATATATATATATATATATATGTGTATATATATATATATATATACCTACGTACATACATGAATGTCAGTTGAGTAGTAAGCGTCATTCAGGTCAGGTCAAACTAGGGTAGCAGCTTCAAACAGTGAGGTGGCCAATGGTTGTGTTTCAGTGATCGGTCCCGAAGAGGTACAATCTCTACGTAGTAATAAATTGTAGCCTTAGAGACAATTGTTGAGTCCCCTAAAGAGGATAATCGAGTTCTTAATTCGAAGGCCCAAAACACGGACGACAAACCATTTTTACAACCTGTGTGGAACACGGTGACAAACAAAACAGGGAGAGATGGTAAAAATACTCACTAGGCCCGCTTGAATGCTGAAACACTTTTCAAGCTCTCGCGGGTCTACAAAAAGAAGAAACGAAGAAGATACAAGAGAAGAAGGGTAGGGCAGTCGCTATATCCCTGCTCACAGGTAAGATTTTGGCTGTAAGGAATATTCAAGTGAGGTATTTAGATAGGGCCTTCTTCGACAAAGATAAGAAGCATAGGACCTATGTGTGTTTACCCGGGACAGGGGTAAGTAATATTAGAGAAGGATAGAAGAGTGTATAGTCGGGGACGGTGTAAAACCCATACTTTGTTTGAGTGCTGGGGGAAATGACATAAGTAAGTTAGGGAGTGGGGAGTTGTTTGCGCTGTTCCGGGATGCGCTAGATAAGATTAGGGATAAACGAGGGGTTCTTGTTGTATGTGTAATCCTTACAAGGCGTGGAGTTGGAGGCATGTGGCATTCCAGGGCTATTGCAATGAATTGCAGACTGGCAAAACATTGTAATGCTAATGGATGGGCATTTGTCGACAATTGGGTTCGGTTTTACGGTAAGAATAATCTATATGCAAGGGACGAGGTGCATTTGCCACCCAAAGGATTTCGGCTTCTTGCTGAATCCCTTGAGCGAGAAGTATTAAATTTTTTCGGGTAGATTACGTGGGAGACAGGGAGTAAGTATCCCAATATAGTTTAGATAATAGAAACAGCTCAGGGAGGAACTGTGAAAAGAATCGTCTAATCAGGTGGAAGGAGGATAAGCAAATAGTGTACTGTACAAACAACAGATCCGTAATAGATAAATCTTATCTGCTGCGAGTTGATATTTCAGCTATTACTGAATCTTGGAGAAATATGGCTGATAGATATTTCCCTCTGAAAATCGAGATAGAGGAATATATATATTTTTTTCACAAGGATAGGCTTGGCAGAAGTGGGGGGTAGTAGCACTTTCGTTAAAAATACAACAAACTGTATTGTCAACAATCTGATTAGGAAAGAGGATAGTACAAATTCTATTTGGGTGGAGATTAAAGGCAAGAATAAAAACTTATTACGTAGACCTCCTAACCTCACTATTGAGCAGATTGACCCCCTGGTTTATGAAATTCAGAGAGCGTCTCAGTACAAAAACGTTGTGATCATGGGAGATTTTAATTATAGAAACATTGACTAGGAAATTTTAGTATGATTAGGAGGCGCAAATTTTCTTAGATGTGGTGCAGGATAATTTCCTAAAACAAATGATTACCGATCCTACGAGGGGAGAGAATACTCTGGACTTACATAATAATGATCACCTAATGAGAAACGTAAAAGTGGTTTTATCAATCATCAAGAAATAAGATATAATGTTGTTTGGGAATAATTCAATAGTACGGATAACGTTCTAGTACCGGACTTCAGTATATCACATTTTGATGAGATGAGAAAGTATTTAAGACATTTGATCACTTACGAGACCGACCCATGTGGCTGCGACGTGGTAAGATGCACGGTCAGTCTGCACGTCATTAGCACGGTCAGGAGTCGGGTCACGAAGGTTAATATGCGTACTTTGGTTCATGTTACTTACAAGCGTAAAGTCAACAACCCGGTTTGCGATTTGAACGAAAAACACAGTAACCTAACAGATTTAAATCTAAATGCACAAAATAAATTTATTCCCCTCAAGTCAATACTGAAGAATAGTAATAATCCCAAATGGATGATGGACAGGCTGAATTATGACATTGGAATGAAAGGAGGACTTTACGCAAGAATAAAAAATGGGGAAACACATCTTACATTCAAACATAACGATATAGCTGGACTGGTTAAAAAGAACACTCGCACAGCGAAACGCAACTATGAAAATAAGGTTGCCAGACAAACTAGATCCAACCCAAAGGGGCTTCTTTCATCTCTACAGAGCAAAAAATAAGGAAAGGATAGGCCCAATTAAAAACGACGAAAGTGTCATGATGTAATCGAAAGAAATTAATGAGTGAGGCATTAACAAATGTTTTATCTCGGTATTTAATAAGAAGAGGTTAGATAATGTACCTGGTTGCGATCCGATTTTCAGTGGGGATGAAGAAAGTAGACTAACAAATATCAGCATTAGTAAGTTAGTAGTAGTCAAACAGATTGAAAGACTTAAAGCTACAAAATCCCCGGGTCCAGACGAATTTTTTCAGAGACTACTTAAGGAGTGTAAATTTGAAATATGCAACCAATTAACAGAAATGATTAACTAGTCGGTAGATATTGGTTTTGTGCCTATTGCTTGGGGCAAGCAAATTTGTTCCTGTTTTCAAAAAGGGAGATAAATCGTCTATATGCAACTACAGGCCAATCACTTTGACATCATTTATAGGAAAATGTTTGAATCAATAATTAATAGCTAATAGAATCAGAATTCATATCGAGAGACATAATTTGATTAGTGACTCACAGCATGGTTTCTCCAAGGTAAGTCACTAATGTACATAAGGCGTCATATAATAATGATAGTTACGATGTTATTTACCTTGACTTTAGCAAAGCGTTCGAAAAGGTTCCCCACCAGAAGCTACTAAAAAACAAAAAAACAAAAAAAAACAAAAAACATGGTAGAAAACGTGTTAGAATAAATTAGAGCTTGGATCAGTGACAGAAAACAGTGGGTCATCATAATTAGTGTAAAATTCAAATGGGGAGTGTTTCTAGTGGAGCTCCCCAGGGCTCGGTTTTGGGTCCATTATTGTTCATTATGTACATAAGCGACTTGGACAATGGGATTAAGAGTGATATTAGTAAGTTTGCGGACGACACTAAAATAGAACATCTAATTAGTTCAGGAGACGACGCCGAGATTCTTCAAGATGATTTTAACAAATTGATCACATGGTCGGTGAAATGATGAATGGACTTAAATGTCTCAAAGTGCAGTGTGTTAAACGTAGGGCTACACAACCCCGAAAACTGAGTGCGAGAAAGACTTGGGAGTTCTAGTGAGTCCTGACCTTAAATTCAAGAGAAAGTGCATTAGCGCCAGGAATAAAGCTAATAGAGCATTAGGTTTCTTTGCTAGGACGGTTACGAATAGAAGTGCAGAGATAATTTTCAAATTCTATCTAGCGTTAGTTAGACCCATCCTTGACTATGCGGTACATTTTTGGTCCCCGTCTTATAGAAAAGGTATCAATTCACTAGAAACACCACAGGAAGGTATGACCAGAATGATACATAACGAAGAGAGGCTTAGGCACCTTAACTTATACTCTCTGGAAAAACGCGGAGTGCGGGGTGGTGTAATAGATGTGTTCAAGTGAATCAAAGACTTTAACAAGTGTAACACAAACAATGTCATCATATTAAGATAACAGGGCAGGACTCGCAGGAATGAATTTAGATTGGACAAATTTAGATTTAAGAAGGGAATAAGAAAGAATTGGTTACTAATAGGGTGGTCAACGAGTGGAATAGGCTTAGTAACCATGTGGTGAGCACTGAAACTATCGGTTGTTTTAAGAAATGGTTAGACAACTTTAAGCATGGGGATGACAGATGGTAATAGACATGGAACTGCCTAGTTTAGGCCTTATGGTCTTTTGCAGTCTCCTTCATTCCTATGTTCTTATGGTCACACACACACACACACACACACACACACACACACACACACACACACACACACACACACACACACACACACACACACACACACACACACACACACACACACACACACACACACACACACACACACACACACACACACACACACACACACACACACACACATACACACACACACACAAACACACACACACACAAACACACACACACACACACACACACACACACACACACACACACACACACACACACACACACACACACACACACACACATTTACACACATAGACGCACATATGTACGGCCAAACACATACAGTAAAAGGAGCGAGAGAGAGACTTAGAGATATTGAAGATAGAGACACAGAGACCCAAGCGAACATTGTGCAAAGGATTATAATCGCTAGAGAATATATGTGTTGCCATTTCTAATAGAAGTGCTGCAACTCATTCATACATATACATACAATCGAGGTCAAGATAACAGACCTTCACACAGTCTTGTTTATTCAGATCTCCCACCTCTCTTGTCTACACACCAAGATGCAACCAAAGACAAACAAGCGCACTGCATCTGTAAACAGAGAAACAAACGTAGGCAATGATTAAAACTGTGTTAAACAATCTGGGAGTAAACAACCAGCTAACGAACATTCCAGCAATCAAGAGAGCAAATAAACAAACCTTTAGTAGTGTCATCATATGTGAATTCCAGTTCCTATAAATTGTTAAGCATTAAGAGGCCATCGGCCGTTAGGTTACCAATCCTTGGAGAGAGGCCAGAAAAACATCGTTCATGACTCAGCTCTATCATTCCAATAGATTACTTATTAAGCACAGCATTTTCCCGCCCAATCACGGTGGCACATGTTGAAGAACTCTCATATCCTTTACTCTCAAAAGAAATTACCACTAGAGATGGAAATTGCACTCGTATATTAAGTAAAAAAAAAGAAAGAAAAAAAAAAAAAGAGATATCAATGTAAGAAAGAAAGGAAGAAGAAGCAGGGTTTCCCCTCTCAGGCCGTAAGCCACTTTCGTATGAATCAAAAAGCAACATTCAAAGGAAACAAAAAACCTAAAGCCGAAAGGGGCCCGAGGGCCTTTTCCAGGGAGAGTCCGGAGTGAACGCCTCAGATAATGTAGCGTTGCCGATTCCGGGAAGAGAAGGAAGAGGAGGAGGAAGGAAGAGCGCTGGGAGGAAAGTGGAGAGGAGACGGGTAAGTCCCAGAGGACTGCCTGGTAAATGGGTTATGGCTCCGGGATTTGGGTAATATTAGTGAACTGGATTGGCCCCGGCAAGATGGCGGGCCTTATGCCTCTGCCCCGGTTCGGAAACCTCTCTCCCGCTCCTCCTCACCCTCTACTCTTACCCGATCTCGTCCTTCCACTCTCGTCCCACGGTCAAAAATTTCACTGTTGCGTACAAACCACAGTGACCTTCTTCTCCCTTCTCAGCCTTATCCTCTATTCCAACCCAACTGCCTTCATATATCCTCCCTCCGTTAAGAGCACTTGTTCAGAAGAAGGGGTCGCTGAATCTCAAGGAAGAAGTCACAAACGAAAATTTAGTAATAGTCAATGAACACCAACAAATCTAATTTGGTATTAAGGTCATCTTACGAAAACTAAGATATGTGTGTTAAGGAAATATAGGCTTGAGAAAACAAAGTAGGAAGCCTTAATTTCAAACATCATCATCCAACTCTATTCCTGTGGTCCTGACCCACATATTCCCACCCCACATTTCCCACCCTGAGTTATGTGGAACATTTGTATCTGCGAGAATGACATTTTATAGACTATAAGGTTGAATTTAGTTACTAGAAGGAATCAGTATTGACCAAAACCAGACGATCTTGATTGGTTGATAAAATATTGTGATTTAAAAAGTCTGCTGACTTGATATATCAATTGCGAAATTAGCATTTCCTTTCTTGGAAACAATATTGATTTAAAGAGGTGGGGACGTTGAGAGAGTAAAGAACAGATTAAAGGAAGGTGGTATAAGAGGAAAAAAAGGAGAGTAGAAATTAAGAGTGATCAACTTTTATCTATCTGTTTATTTGATTGCTTATCTACTTATCAATTTGTTTGATAATTTTATATCATTATTACATCAATTAATTGTTTTACTTATTCTATTAATTATAAGACCTATCTATATGTTTTTCTGTATATTCATCTATTTATTCATTTACTTATTCATTTATCTATTTCTATCAATTATTAGTATTATTTGTTTATTTATTTATTTATTTATTTATTTATTTATTTATTTATTTATCTATTTATTTGTTTATTTATTTATTTATTATTTATTTGTTTATTATATATTTATTCATTCATTTATTTATTTATCTATTTATTTATTTGTTTGTTTATTTATTTATCTATTTATATATTTATCAATTATTTTATTATTTATCTATTTATTCATTTATTTATTAATTATCTATCTATTTATTTATATTTATTTATTTATTCATTTATTCATTTATTCATTTATTCATTTATTCATTTATTCATTTATTCATTTATTCATTTATTCATTTATTCATTTATTCATTTATTCATTTATTCATTTATTCATTTATTCATTTATTCATTTATTCATTTATTCATTTATTCATTCATTCATCTATTCATCTATTCATTTGTTCATTTGTTCATTTGTTCATTTGTTCATCTATTCATCTATTCATTTATTCATTTATTCATTTATTCATTTATTCATTTATTCATTTATTCATTTATTCATTTATTCATTTATTCATTTATTCATTTATTCATTTATTCATTTATTTGTTTATTCATTTATTCATTCGTTTATTTATTTATTTATTTATTTATTTATTTGTTTATTTATTTATTTATTTATATATTTATTTATTTATTTATTTATCTACTTATCTATTTATCTATATATCTATTTATTTATTTATTTATTTATTTATCTATTTATTTATTTATCTATTTATCTATTTATTTATTTATTTATTTATTTATTTATTTATTTATTTATTTATTTATTTATTTATTTATTTATTTATTTATTTATTTATTTATTTATTTATTTATTTATTTATTTATTTATTTATTTATTTATTTATTTATTTATTTATTTATTTATCTATTGATCTATTATCTAATCCTATATCTATTTTAATTCATTTATCTATATTTTTTGTCGAAATTAGTCTTTAAACAGTACCTCATACTAAGCGGTTTAAGCTTTAGAAACAGCTTTTACGTACGCTGTAAGTCATTGCAATTCCTTTGCGAACTGTACTTACACATTATAGCTCCTGTAGATTAACATATTCAAAATATCGTGTATATGTATATTATCTAAGTAGATAATAGTAATGAAATACTAAACAAATCTGAATCACTTTTGGTCATAGTTTTTTTTTTATCAATATCGTCTGTACTTTTTTATTTATTATAATCTTATGCTGGTAGTGAGTGGTGGGAAGAGGAATGAAAGAAGGTTTTAGAAGAGAAGAAGCAAGAATTTACAGATTGCTTACAAAATAAGATAAGGGAAATATGAAAGGTACAATGAAAAGAGAAGTAAACATAAGATAAAGGAGACTAATAGGAGAGCCGATGTGAAATAGGGTAAGAGTATGAGAAAAAAATTGAAGGTAATAAAAATATGTTTTGGAAAGCAATTAAGAGAGGAATAGGAAGCGAATCAAGTAGAGAAGAAAAGGTAAAAGGTGCAGATGGAGAGATGATAATGGAAGAGAGGGCAGAGAGATGATAGTTGAAGAGACGGCACTATGAGGAAGATGGGCAGAGTACAAGTATTTTAGGGAGTTGCTAAATGTGAAGGAGGATAGTAGGGGGTGGGGGGAAGCTGTTGCAGTGAAAAGTGCAAAGAATGATGAATAGGGAGAATGGAGAAGAAATAAGGAAATATGAGCTAAAGGCAGTTGTTAAGATGATGAAAGTGGATGGCTGCCATGCGGAATGTCTAAAAAAGAGAGGTACAGTGATGGTAGACTGGCTGATGAGGTTATTTAATATTTGTTTTGAAGAGAGTAGAGTGCCGGAGGAGTGAAGGAGTGCCTTTACAGGGGAAAGGGGAAAAAGTGTGAGCGCATTAGTTTTGGAGGGTCAGTTTGTTAAGTGTAGTTGGGAAGGCTTATGGGAGCGTTTTGATTGAGAGGATTAGAAGAGGAACAGAGGGAGTAGTTGGTGAATAACAGTGTGCCTGTATGGTTCCACTTTACAAGGGAAAGGGGAACAAGTGTGAGTGTAGTAGTTTTAGAGGGGTAAGTTTGTTAAGTTAAGTGTATTTGGGAAGGCTTATGGGAGCGTTTTGATCGAGAGGATTAGGAGAGGAACAGAGGGAGTAGTTAGTGAATAACAGTGTGGGTTTAAGACAGGTAGGGATTGCGTGGGTCAGATTTTTATGGTAAGGCAGATATATGAGAACGCTTTAAGAGAAGGTAAGTATGTTTTTTGGGCTTTTATGGATTCGGAAAAGACTTATGGCAGGGTAAACAGGAAGGTATTGCAGGTATGTGGGATAAGAGGAAATCTGTTAAGAACAGTCAAGAGTTTTTACGGGAGTAGTAGAGATGGTGTTAGAATCAGATATAGGGAAAACAGTTTGAAGTAAAGGTGGGACTTTACCAGGGATGTGTTATGTCGCTTTTACTGTTCAACTTTTATATGAATGGGGTGGTGCGAGAGGTGCAAGGGTATTGGGTCTGAGATTGGAGATGGTTAAAGAAAATGGAGAAAAGTGGGAGATAAGCCAGTTGTTGTTTTCTGACGCCATTGCGCTTGTTGCAGGATCAGAGGGAGTATTAAGGAAGCTAGTGACAGTTTGGGAAGGTGTGCGAAAGAATGAAGTTGAAGATAATTGTGGGTAAAAGTAATGTGGAGAGATGTACAAAGAGAGAATGTGGCAGCAAACTGAAAGTGAATATTAAGGAAGAGAGACGGGAGGAAGTGGATAGTTTTAGATACTTGGGCGCAAATATGGCGGGAAAGAGAGGAGTGGAGGTGGTAATAGAATGTAGATTGAGAGAAGTGAGTAAATACCTTGGGGTATTAAAAAATATAATGAGAAATTGACGTCTAGGAATGGATACTAAGAGGAGATTGTATAAATGAATGATTGTGCCAACAGCACTGTATGGAGCAGAAGCATGGAACATAAGAAATGAAGAGAGGAAGAGTTTGGATGTGTCTGAGAGGAGGGGCCTGAGAAGTATGATAGTGGTTACTAGGCTGGATAGAGTAAGAAAAGAGGAGGTGAGGAGGAGAACGGGTATGGAAAGGGAGTTGAGATATAGTATTGATAAAAAGGTATTGGGATGATTTGGACACATGGAAAGAATGAGCAAAGAAAAATATGTAAAATAGGTGTGGAAAACAGAGGTGGAAGGAGTGAACATGAGGGGGCGACCATGGATGAAATGAATGGATAGGGTAAAAGGGGCACTGGGAAAGAAGGGGATGGCTGTTGAGGAAGGACGGGAGAAGATAGGGGTGAATAGAAAATGGTTGTGTATGGATGAGGCTATGATGCATGGGAGTGGGTGGGGAATGGGGGCGTGAGGGAGTATGTGTGAAAAATATTTTGACGCAGCCCGAAGGGATTTCTCCCCGTCTTCTCTTTTTCTGCATGAGGGGACGGACAGGGGCTGGGTCACCGATCAAATTAAGCGGCATTGGTGTGAATGTGCTGTCTCTTGCTACACTATTTCTGACCTAGGGAGGAAGGCGAGATGCAGAGATGACTCGTCATCTAGGAGGAGCCAAGATAAGAGGAAGGTGGGGGGTGGTGAATGAGAGTGACGCATGTGGGGATGGAATGAGTGGGAATGGATTTTATTCCTTTGGTTTTTGGCTACCTCCATTGTAAAGGGAAAAAAGTCTTTGGTATATGCATGTATGTATGTATGTATGTATGTATGTATGTATGTATGTATGTATGTATGTATGTATGTATGTATGTATGTATGTATGTATGTATGTATGTATGTATGTATGTATGTATGTATGTATGCATGCATGTATGTATGTATCTATAATGTTTTGCTAAGATAATACTTTTTTATTATCGTCATCTATAATTTTCTGTTTATAACATTCGTCTACACTTTTTCATTTATTACTGTTATCTTATGGTGTGGTTCACAAACCTGAAACTGCTCAGCTTCTTGGCATTTCTGCCATATCTTAACGGACAGGCGTGGAAGTAAGAGATAGAATTCTTTAAAGTTTATTAAATTTTCACGGGGACTCAGTCCTTTTGGATTATGTAGTGAAAATATGCTCTGTGATCAGAGCCAGTTTTTTCAAAGAGTTTTCTTTTGAAATCGTTCTGTATGTGCGTGTGTCCATATAGGTATATGTATATACATGTACACACACACACACACACACACACACACACACACACACACACACACACACACACACACACACACACACACACACACACACACACACACACACACACACACACACACACACACACACACACACACACACACATACTCTCTCTCTCTCTCTCTCTCTCTCTCTCTCTCTCTCTCTCTCTCTCTCTCGGTGGCACGGTTGGTAGAGTCCCCGATTGTCAGTACGGCGGTACCGGGTGCGAATCCTGCCCAGGGCTAAATTATTTCAGTATCGCTGCGCTTCGAGTCGTTACCCCAACTCTCGTTGGTGGGGAGTTTGGTGTGAGTGTGCGTGTAAGATTATAGGATTACCCATAGATCGGTCATACGAACTCTGAGCTCTCTTCTGGGAGGAAAATAGCAGTCCATCACGGGTCCAACACGTGATCCTAAGACCAAAGGAAAACACACACACACACACACACACACACACACACACACACACACACACACACACACACACACACACACACACACACACACACACACACACACACACACACACACACACACACACACACACATATATATATATATATATATATATACTATAATAAAGTAGTAGCTTCTGTCTGTCTGTCTGCCTGTCTGTCTGTTTGTTTGTTTGTTTGTTCACAAAATCCTCCTGGGTTTTTGGAGATAGACCCCATAACCATATATATTCTGATACCCTATCACTCTAGGGACTTGGATAACTATATCTAATTTCCCAAGAAATATTATCATGGCTAGGGTATGGTTTGGTAACACGCTACCAATGTAGTTTCCCCTTAACACGATTGGCATTTTGTGATGAAAAATTACTATGATTAAGCAAACCATTGTGAGTGTTTATAGATATTATTTATATTTGTAAAATTCATTCTGCCACAAACTATGATAGGTTTTGTAAGGAGAAACCATGTAAATGTAAAATGATTGTATACATTTACCAAATGTTTAAATGTTGGTTATCTTTATTTTACTTTTTCGCGGGCAGTAATATATTCGAGTTCAAAGATCATAAGAATTTGGCTCAATTCTTCTTCTACGGCTGAATATATTTTATTTCCAAAGGGCGTCTCCCGCCTCATATTGAGTTTTTTTTTTTTTACTTTGTTTACATTTTATTCGTGTTACATTTCTTTGAGTTATATTGATACGTGTAACTTTTCTCCACAAATTCTATCAAAATTAGAATAATCATCATATGCCCGCAGCAAAGCGTGGATAATTTGGCTAGTATATATATATGTATATATATATATATATATACATTCATATATTATATATATATGCATATATGTATAAACACACACACACACACACACACACACACACACACACACACACACACACACACACACATATATATATATATATATATGTATATATATATACTTGAATATGTACATATATGATCATTGCTGTGATACACTCAATAATAAACGCTTTCTTTGTCAGTATTATATTGTTATATTTTCATCACTTCTAGTTTTCTTTCTGAATCATAGCATACAGTTTGACTTGCAAAATGAAGAACTTAAAATTATAATGCCTTAATGGGTCGAGATATTGCTCTCGCATATGTGAGCGCCTCAACTGAATAAAAGAGTATAGACGTGATAAGAGAACCTATGATATATCATATAAGATAATATTCTGCTTTGCTAGAATTGAATGCTCTTGGTGCAGAATGTTTAATTTAGTATCGTTAAGAACCACGAGGTACCGTAAACCCGGCCTCTCTTCACTTTCTTTTCTCTGTCTGATTTTAATGGCGTTCCGTAATGATGTCCCTAGCATGCCTTCTTGATACCTTAGATTTAAAACTAACTTCAGGAGAATCCTTAAGAGAATGGAAAAAGGGAAAAGACTCCTCTACCTTCTGGAGGAAGACCCAAATATTCCATTTATGAAAGAACTTCCGAAAATTCACAAACCAGGCATTAACCTCCAACCTATCACTTCTAGCATAGAGAGTGCACCACACAGACTAGCCAAGCAATTTGCCAAAACCCTTTCATCCTCCTTAGGTAGTATTAGCGGAACATACTTCAAAAATTGTATCGACCTTATAGAAAGACTGAACACAATTGACTTCACAGACCAACAACTGATAAGCTTTGACATTACTTCTCTCTATACTAACGTAACAATAGATGGTGCCCTTCGGGCTGTTAAAGAAACAGTAAAACACATTGACGCAGAGAACTTACCTATCAACAAGCTTGACTACTTGGAAGAAAGATGCATAAATTTTTGATAATCTATTTTTAGCAATCAAGAATATAAACAGCATGAAGGACTTCCAATGGGGTCTCCATTGAGTGAGGTGGCAGCATTGCTCTACATGGAAACATTTGAAAGAAAATATTTTCTACATATCATCCAGATAAATCCAAGTGGCCCCGTTATGTTGACGACATCCTCTTCATTGTACACAAAACAACCAACACAAGAAACCTACTAGAACAAATGAATAACGTAGACGATTGATAAAATTCGCAAGACGCTGAGATAGACAGGACTTATCATAGTAAATGACACAGGGAAAAGAATAAGACACTTAATCACAAAAAAACAAAACCAAGACGTGCCGCGATATTATCGTCTACAAATTTCCATGTAATGGATGCGACAGTCCAAACTATGGTGAGTCATACAGAGGACTTAACAACAGACTCAAGGAACAAAAAACGGACATTAGACACGATCGATAAACAAACGCTCTAGTTAAACCCATAGACACAGAGGGATATATACAGAACTGAGAGGGTTCCACTACCCTAGCAAAAAGTCTGCACAAAAAACAACGGAAACAATTGAATCTCTTTACATTGCCAATTGCAAAAACACAAAAAAGAGAACATGTGACTTGACATGGACAAAATCCACCTCAACACTTGCCCTCCAAGAATGGCTTCCGAGACCCACCGAATCTAAATAGATACCTTCTCTCACGCCCCTAACTGCAATCCTACTGAAGAGGATTGCAGTTTGCAATCGATATATAAAGATTCCCCGTCTCCAGTCTTTTCTACTCCAACATTGCCCTTAACGTGATTGACAAATGTGTGATTACATTTTTCACCTGTAATATATATATATATATATATATGTATATATATATATATAATATGTATATATATATATGTATATATATATATATATATGAGAGAGAATGTGGGTGGGGAAGGGCAAACGAAGATGTGTTAGGAATAGAGTTTATTGCCCTAACGTTGCGACCAACTTGGTCTTCTTCAGAGGACTACAGCATTACACGGTCTACCTAAAGTACATAAGGTAAATATCCCCATGAGGCCCATAACTTCAGGAATTGGTAGCGCTCCGCACAGACTAGCAAAATGTCTGGCAAAACCCCTTTCCAACGTCATCGGTTCCATCAGCGGGGCCCATTTAAGAAATTCTTCCGACCTGATCCAGAGACTTAAAGATCTAAATGTAAGTGATAAAAAGTTGTTTCTATTTTTGATGCCCTAGAAGCAGTGAAGAAAGTAACAACAGATATCGATGATGATATCCTTCCAGTCCCAAGATCTGATTATATAAAACTTATTTCCATGTGTGTCAAATTTGGATATTTTATGTTTAACAACATTTAATTTAAACAGATTAGAGGTCTCGCAATGGGGAGTCCATTATCTGCTGTCATGGCATGTTTATTCATGGAAGTATTAGAAATGGACAAATACATCGACATCATGGGAAGAGGTACCACTTGGTTAAGGTACGTGGATGACATAATCGTGGTGATGCCAAAAGGAACTAATATAGAAAATAAGTTGAGAAGACTCAACGCTGTGAATAAAGACATTCAATTCACAGTTGAACTAGAAAAAGAGTGTAAATTACCATTTTTAGACACGTTGATACACAGAGGTTCTCAACAGGTAAGTTTCTCGGTGTACAGGAAACCCACCAATAGGGACGACTTTGTCCATTACTTTTCAGCACAAAGCAGACGTGTTAAAACGGGTGTTCTAATAGGTTTCTTTCTCAGAGCTTTTCGTATCTGCAGTGAAGAACTCCTAGAGGATGAACTTACTTACATCAAGAATACCTTTAGGAAGCTGAAATACCCCGGAGGTTTGATCACCAGGACAATGAGGAAAGCCAAGAAGATCTACGATGGCTCAAACGTCCGGACCCCGGGAAAGGATAAGTCTCATTTTATTTCTGTCTCTAATTCTATAAACACCATAGCTATTGATGATTATTTGTTAAAAGGTGGAATAAATGTAGCAAAAATATCTTCCAATAAAATAGGAAAAATATTTAAGAAACATAATAATATTCGTAATAATCTCAGTGTCGTTTACCGTATTCCATGCAACGGTTGTCCATCATCTTACTTCGGTGAGTCAGGTCGAGGGATCAATAAACGCTTGAGTGAGCACAAAAACGATCTCAGGGCTCATAGAACATCTAACTCCCTGGTTCGTCACCTGGACAAATGTGGACATCTACCTGATTGGAACAACACAGAAATTCTACACGAGGGATTTGAGAAGAAAATGAGAAAAACTGTGGAAGCTGCACATATCGCCACCAACAAGAACAACAACGACAGAGATGGATTTAAATGCCTCTCGAAAGCAGCAAGTGTCCTAATAATTAAATCGTTAGCCAAAGGGAAAACATGACGCTCATACCTTGTCGGGTTCCCTCTCACTACGAATATAAGAATTGTGATCCGTCTGTAATGCTGTAGTCCTCTGAAGAAGACCAAGTTGGTCGCAACGTTAGGGCAATAAACTCTATTCCTAACACATCTTCGTTTGCCCTTCCCCACCCACATTCTCTTTCATTTGTCTGAAATAATCTTAAATATATATATATACATATATATATATATATATACATATATATATACTATATATATATATACACATATATATATGTGTATATATATATGTATATACATGTATATATATATATATATATAAATATACATATATGTATATATATACATATATATATATATATATATGTATATATATGTAAGTGCTCTATTACTCTCATCTATCCATGTGGAAGTCATAAAAATCCTATTATACTATATATACTTCCTTACTCAATATCTTTAAAGGAAAAAATGTGTGTAAATAGATCATCCATAGATGTTGAGAAGTTTACCACAGGAATCTCTTTAACGATGGCAGAAGTCACTATACTTACCCTACGTGCTTGGACAGCAAGGGCAGTTGACGGTCATTGGTATCCATTTGTGGATCTGCCCAGACCTATTTAGTCACGATGGTAACGTCGAGTTGAATACGCCGCGACAGAACACATTCGAAAGTTTAATGTCGTGAAATTATAGGTAACAGTGTATTAAGCCGACAAGGTATGGTGTCCGTGGATTATGCTAACGAGGCAATATAGCTTAAATATCTGGAGCAGGATGATACAGAGCCTCTTATGAGATTAGGCTGGGAAATTATCCTCTTCGACACGACATACTCGAAGATTTTTCCTCCTGAAGACGCCAGGCTATTTCATTCAGTTGGCATTGCAGAACATGGAGAAAGAGATGGATCTATGTATACGGGAGGTCTTTTTAGTAAAATAGACAGACTGCAAAAGATAGGTTGACGCGGCCTAAAGGGATGTATTTCGTATCTTCTTCATAATTTGTTTAGATTAGTTGAGGAGGGGGAACAATGTGGTGATGTGGTTTCAGTCAGACACACCTTTCATTGAACATGACATTCCAATAATCTTTAAATAAAAATTATATACCTAAACTGTAAATGCTGTGATCTTTTGCATTTACATATATATTGTGTATTTCCATATACTTGATACCGATAATTACCCACTTAAGCAGAGGGTTCTTCCTGTAAGTGAATAAAAATGTCTGGATGTAACCAGAATAAAATCTATATAGGTTCTCTCATAGCGAAAAATATGTGTATTATCGTTATGTTCCCTACTGAGTGTGCAAGCCAATTCAGAATTGGGGACTACTTTGTACATTGTGTTGTTTGTGTCTTGATCTTTGTTAATGCTCCTCTCCTTTATGGCTTTGGCTTTCTTCAAGGTTGCAAAGAGAAGACCAGTGAGGAAGCCTTTTTTTTTTTTTTTTTTTTTTTTTTTTGTCTCGGTGATATGATGCAGCTCGTCAGTGAGATATTCAAAGACGAAGACACAAGCAACACAATGAACAAAAGAATCCCCACTTCTAACTTGACCTGCACATTCAGTAGAGAACTCGGACACACAGGTGTCCGCATCACACGTGACGCAGGTAAGAACATTGGTGAACTCGTTAAATCAAAATTGGAACATATTAATTCCGATATTTTAGTTTACAGAATTCCATGTTCCATGCTCAGGGTCTGACTGTCCCTCTATTGGAGAAACTAACAGAGGATTATCCACAAGAATTAAAGAACACAGAGCCGATGTCCAACACCATCGCAGCACCAACGTGCTCGAGAACCATATAGACGAAAAAGGACATTTACCAAAATGGAACAAGCAAATATACTGCACAATAGTCCGAGTAAAAACCCAAGGAAAATTGTAGAAGCTGTGTACATAGCCACCAACAAATGCACA
>NC_134817.1:43993455-44000955 GCF_046742065.1 Oratosquilla oratoria
TGAGTTTGGTGACGTTTGTGGATAAAGTTCTTCATACTGGGACGCAGAAAACTCCGAGATTACAATTGATTAAAAAGGAGGAGCATGCCGGCAGGAAATCTTTTGATACATAACTAGGTTGGATGCAAAAATTATGCTCCAAAACTAGATCGAATGCAAATTTTAGTCCATAATTAGGTCGGATGCGAACCTCATTGAAGTCAGAAATATGATGTACAAGGAAAGAAAGACATTTATTAAGGGTAAGGATAAGACGAAGCTTCTAGAGGCTGACGCTCACCGGAGTTTGAGGCTAAACTTTCCAGGAGTAAAATTGAAATTCGCAAATTGGTAATATGAGACCGTATGTTGAGAATAAAACTGGCTTGGGGGAGTTGAGTTATAGTGAAAGGAAAGTACATGTTGATTAACAGATATTCTGAAATAGAATACAGCGGAAGAACAAAACAGGAGGATTCCTTCCATTCCACGGTAAGGTAATTACACCCCCAATATATATATATATATATATATATATATATATATATATATATATAAAGTAATATGTTGCACGAGAGAAATTAAAGCTCCAATATAAACTCAACAACGCCATTGTCGCTGTAGATTTCTTGAAATCATGTATATATATATATATATATATACATATATATATAGATATATATATATGCATGAGAAATCACATAAACTCGTGATTCTAAATATGCGGAAAAACCATAAAGGAAAAAGAAAAACTGATGACCAAGCGCTTTCGTCTATTCAGACATCCTCAGGGTACATAGAAAAGAAAAAGTACACAAGAATATATACAAAGAGTATGAGGTCAGGGAGGGAACCAGGAAAGATTGTGAGGCTCTAATGTCAACCTGACCCGTTCACGGCAGCGGACGTTTGGGCTACTACTTTTTTCACAATAAAATTGTCTAATTTATACATACCATAACTTAAATTTAAGTTATTGACAAATGTATCTTTGATCAGACTGGATTCTATTATATTTCTCGTCAAATATGACTTATCTTTAACAATTTCTTTAGCACCCTCCCAATTTATACAATGATTAAAATCCCTTTCTAATGCTTTATTTAATCACCTAAGGGATTTTAATCATTGTATAAATTGGGAGGGTGCTAAAGAAATTGTTAAAGATAAGTCATATTTGACGAGAAATATAATAGAATCCAGTCTGATCAAAGATACATTTGTCAATAACTTAAATTTAAGTCATGGTATGTATAAATTAGACAATTTTATTGTGAAAAAAGTAGTAGCCCAAACGTCCGCTGCCGCGAACGGGTCAGGTTGACATTAGAGCCTCACAACCTTTCCTGGTTCCCTCCCTGACCTCATACTCTTTGTGTATATTCTTGTGTACTTTTTCTTTTCTATGTACCCTGAGGATGTCTGAATAGACGAAAGCGCTTGGTCATCAGTTTTTCTTTTTCCTTGGTGTTTTTTTCCGCATATATATATATATATATATATATATATACATATATATATATATATATATATATATAAATATACATATATGTGTATATATATATATATATATATATATATATATAAAGTAATATGTTTTAGTTCTTCAAGTAGATTCATAATATCTGGAACTTGTGTTTGCAATAAGAGTTCGAAAAGAAGTAGAATATTTTGTATCCTTAATTAAGAGCATCTTATACTGCTACATTAGAAATTAATGAATAGATAACCAAATTATTCAGCGGTAATTAAGCAAATGAGTAAATACGAAAAGAAATAATATATGAATAAACATTACTGCATAAAATATCATAATAGATAATGAGATAGATATATAAAAATTAATATCCTTAATGAATAAATATATAAAATAAAAAGTAGGGTCTATACAGGTATAATTAGAGTGTTATCAGCATAATTGTAAAAGCCATAGTCATGGGCAATAACACTGCCTTTGAAAGATCCACCAATGAAACAAAACTGCCTTCATTTGTAAGTAATACAGCGGGTTATATTCTCTATGGAGTTATAGATGGCTTACATCTTTGGGTCATAGGTTTTAGATGAATTATTTTTTATGAATTAACAGGCTGGGCTGTGTCATCAATGTACAAAAAAAAAATTGCTTGTTGCATTTTCGTTGAAGACGACATATACAGTAGTGTTTTGATAGGGGGCCAATGATAAATCAAAACTATATAAATATATCCTCTGCTGTTGTTATATTATTTGTTTACAAAATATTTGTAGGGAAACTAATAAATATAGAAACACATTAAATGTTTAGTAACGAAATATGTATTTATGGAGTTCTGATATATTGGGTGACAGGAATAGTTCGTCTACCAAGATGTCTTTTGACCACACGTACTACTTGAATCTAGTTTACACTAGCATATGGAGACAGCTAATAACTGCAAGATTCATCATGTCCTCACGTAGTAAAGGAAAGAGGAAAACCATTTCCATCAACTGGTGACCAGGGGTGGGGGAGGATGGAAGAATTGGAAAACTCGGTAGAAGAGGAGGGAGAAAGGGAGGTAGAGCGATGGGAGAGTGCGATAGTGCTAACGGGAAAGGCATGGAGTACACTATATCGTTGATGAAACGGGAGAAGATGAGAGAGATGGAACGTCTGATGACAAACAGTGTGGGGAAGGAAGATGTCCTATGGAGCTCGGAATGGAAAGGGAGAGTATAACCGAGATGAATCTGATAGAGAAGCGGCAAGGAGGAGGAGTATGAAGAGACTGAGGGAAGGAGGTGAAGGAGAAAGAAGAAAGACGGGGAATGAATAGAGTGAATAGAGTGAAACAAGTGGAGAAAATGAAATGACTGGATGGCCTCGAGTGAATGGGGTGAGTGGGGGATAGATGTGGTGGAAGTAATGGGGTTGAGGAGAGGGTGGGAAAGGTAAAGAGGTTGGGGAGGGAAAGGTGGTGTAGGTGGGGAAGATAAAGCGGCCAAGTTGGAACGGAGGAAAAGAAAAGTAGATTGTAGGGAACACTGGAAGAAGGAACAAGAAAATTATGCGAGGTAGGGGAAATATTGGTAGGAAGTAAAGGGACAGTGGAGATGGAGGAGGGAAAAGAAGATAAAGAGAGGAAGAGGAAGGTGGAGAGAGAGGAGAAAGGTAGGAAGGGAAGGTGAGGGATGGGAGAATGTCGTCCAACATAACTTTACGTAGATTTATAGTTGCCGAAACTTAAAGACTATAGGAGTAGATATTTTGAAAAGCACACTTTCGCTTCTTTGTCGTGAAAGGGGTTCTTCAAAAGTAAATGGAATCGCCTCAAAGATGTTGAAATGTAACTAGAAAGTTGTATGTTGAAGATGCAAGAACCTGAAGCTGGGGCCACTGGAGCTGAAAATGAATGAGGGTATTCACTCTGACATGGAATGTGTTCATTCAGGTAAGTGTAATATCTTCACTACTCGACTAAAGAAAATAGTTTTATCTAAATGTAACTTAAGCTCCTCCCATTATGAAATGATAATGGTAATGATAATATGTTGTATCCATATACCATTAATAAACATTACAATATGTCATATGCTTGAGACGTGATCCATGCATACAAAAAGGCACTAGACTTAAGCAATATCTCCAATCTTGATGACTTGTACATTTCCATTTGATTCAGGTAATGCAACACTTCAGAACAACGCCACATCACGCCATCGTCCAACGAAGATTACTGTGATTGTCTGTCACCACTCTGTTGCTGTCTTTCTTTTATGCTTTTACTTTTGTTTAGTTCGTCTCTCACTTTCTTCTTTCTCCACTGTCTTTCATTAATGTTTTTTGCTACTCATCCTTTTATTTGGTAGGCCCTGTGCCTCCGATTATTCGATTTAGTCAATTTATAATTGAGTTCACTTGGTAATTGTATTTTGCACTGTCAGGCTTCTGCTTCTCACTTCAATATTTTTCTGTACCGAGGGAACTAAAACATCTTAATTTTTCTTTCTTTTCTTTCCAAAAATTACTACACTTGGTTCTCTAAGTTACACCAAGGGATTCCCCTCAAGAACACTCAATTTGTGTTCTAAGTCAGTTTTGCAATGACGTCATGATTTCTTTAGTCCAGTTACCTTTAATTTTAGATTTAAGAGCCTCTCCTAAGGGCGTGTTCTTACAAAGGGATTACAAAGGCGGAGCATGCCGACAGGAGACCTTTTGATCCATATCTAGGTCGGATGCAAAAAAAAAAAAAAATCATATTAATAATAAAATAATAAATAAAAACTATAATAATGTAAATAACAAATGAAATACATAAATAAATGCATAGGTATAGTTAAAATAATAAACAAAGAGGTAAATAATAAATAATAGTAAATTGACATATAACTAATAATAAATGAAAACCAGACAGACAAATTATAACAAAACAAAAACAAATAATATAAGATGAATTATAATCATTACAGCATCTTACTTAGAACATAAGAACATAAGAAATAAAGGAGACTGCAAAAGACCATAAGGCCTACACTAGGCAGCTCCGTATCCATCACCACCTGTCGTCCCCATCCATAAAGTTGTCTAATCGTTTTTTAAAACAACTGATAGTTTCAGCGCTTACTACGTGGTTACTAAGTTTATTCCATTCATCGACCACCCTATTTGTAAACCAATTCTTGCCTATTACCTTCTTAAATCTAAATTTGTCCAGTTTATACCCATTACTGCGAGTCCTGCCCTGTTGTTTTATTATGATGACCTTGTTTGCATCACCCTTGTTATAGCCTTTGATCCACTTGAACACTTCTATTAGATCACCCCGCACTCTGCGTCTTTCCAGAGAGTGTAAGTTTAGGTGCCTAAGCCTCTCTTCGTAAGGCAAATTTCCGAGTCCTTGTATCATTTTGGTCATTCTTCTCTGTACTGATTCTAGTGAATTTATGTCCATTTTGTAGGACGGAGACCAAAACTGTACCGCATAGTCCAGGATGGGTCTAACTATTGCTAGATAGAGTTTAATAATTACCTCTGCACTTCTATTTGTTACCGTCCTAGCAATGAAGCCTAATGCTCTGTTTGCTTTATTTCTGGCGCTAATGCACTGCTTCCTGGTTTTAAGGTCCGGACTCACCAGAACTCCCAAGTCCCTCTCGCACTCAGATTTTTCTAAAAACGTGTCATCTAAGTTGTATCTATTTTCGGGGTTGTGTAGCCCTACGTTTAACACGCTACACTTAGAGATATTGAAGTTCATTTGCCATTTCACCGACCATGTTAACAGTTTATCAAGATCATCCTGCAGAATCTGGGCGTCTTCTCCTGACCTAATTAGGCGTCCTATTTTAGTGTCGTCCGCAAACTTACTAACATCACTATTTAACCCATCGTCTAAGTCGTTTATATATATAATGAACAATAAGGGACCCAAAACCGAGCCCTGGGGGACCCCGCTAGTAACATTGCCCCACCTAGATTTTATTCCATTTATGGTGACCCGCTGTTTTCTGTTACTAATCCAAGCTCTAATCCATTCTAACACTTTTCCTCCTATGCCATGGGCTTTGATTTTATTTAGTAGTCTCTGGTGTGGCACTTTGTCGAACGCTTTGCTAAAGTCAAGGTAAATAACATCGTAATTTTCATTGTTGTCTGACGCCTTATATACCTTAGTGTAAAAGGATAGAAGATTAGTCACGCATGACTTACCTTTGGAGAAACCATGCTGTGAATCACGAATTAAATTATGCCCTTCAATGTGTTCTCTGAGTCTATTTACTATTATTGATTCAAGCATCTTTCCTATAACCGACGTCAAACTGATTGGCCTGTAGTTGCATATGGTCGATCTATCTCCCTTCTTAAAAACAGGAACAACGTTTGCCTGCCTCCAAGCAGTTGGAACAGAACCAGTGTCTACCGATTTATTGAATATTTCAGTTAACCGGTCGCAGATTTCAAATCTACACTCCTTAAGCATTCTTGGAAAAATTTCGTCCGGACCCGGAGATTTTGTAGCTTTAAGTCTGTCAATCTGCTTGATAACTTCTTCTTTACTAATGCTGATATTAGTTAGGCTATTTTCTTCATCCCCTCTGAAAATCGGATCACAGTTAGGTACTTTATCTAACCTCTCATTAGTAAACACCGATAGAAAATAATTGTTAAACTCCTCACTCATTTTTTCTTCCGATTCTATCATGACATTTTCATCGTTTTTAATTGGTCCTATTCTTTCTTTATTTTTTGTTCTATAGAGGTGAAAGAAACCCTTTGGGTTGGATTTTGCTTGACTGGCAACCTTGATTTCATAATTACGTTTCGCTGAACGTGTATTCCTTTTAACCAGCTTTGCCATTTCGTTATATCTTGATCTAAGGTGTGATTCCCCGTTTTTTATTTTTACGTAAAGTCCTCTTTTAATTCCGATCTCATGTTTCAATCTGTCCGTCATCCATTTGGGAGTATTACTATTTTTTCGTATTGACTTTAGGGGGATAAATGTGTTTTGTGCATTAATAATTAGATCTGCCAGATTGCTATACATCTCATCCAAAGTACTGACCTGATTTTTGGGCCGTCGCCCCGAATCGACCTGACCCAAGGCACGCGCATCACTCTCTTTGACCCAGACCTGACTTAAGGTATGCGTAGTTCTCTCTTTGACCCAGACCTGACCCAAGGTACGCGTATCCTCCTTGACCCACTTCTGATTATCAGCCCCGCAACGAGAATCAAGAATGTTTGAAACGTCCGGATTGTTTTTCGTATTCAATTTCAAATAGGTTTTTATATTGTCAAAGTTTGCTTTCCTGAAGTCTGGTACTTGAACGTTATTTGTACTTTTTATTTTTCCCAAATAATATTAAATCTTATTTCTTGATGATCGCTAAAGCCTAGACTATCGCCCACTATTATGCTGCTAATTTGGTGCTCATTATTTGTTAGAATTAAGTCCAGGGTATTTTGTCCCCTCGTAGGATCGGTAATCATTTGTTTTAGGTATTTATCTAAATGATTTTTAAAGCTTCGAACTGAACTACATTGCACTACCTGTGCAGGAAGTTTATTCCATTCATTAACTTCACGGTTGGCAAAGTTGTTTCTACCTACTTCCAAATCTAATCTATTTCCGGACAGTTTGAGACCATTGTTTCTTGTCTGATTCTCATTTAATGTGAAAATTTTGTCACTTTTGATGTTGTCAATTCTCTTTAAAATCTTAAAGACCTGTATCAAGTCACCTCTGAGTCTACGTTTTTTTAGGGAAAACAGATTCATGTGCTTTAGTAGATTTTCGTATGATTTATTTTTTATATTTGGAATCAGTTTTGTGGCTCGCCGTTATACTTTTTTCAGTCTGTCAATGTCTTTAATGAGATTCGGTGACCATACGGAAACAGCATATTCCAAATGTGGACGAACTAACGATTTATATAGCTTGTTGATGAGTGATGGACTTTTGAAATCAAAAGATCGCGCAATCAGTCCTAGAATCATATTTGCTTTCTCAGAGGCTGAAATACACTGCTTGGATGATTTGAGGTCGTTACTGA
>NC_134817.1:44018455-44020955 GCF_046742065.1 Oratosquilla oratoria
CGCAAAGAGGGCTAAAAACATTACCTGGACAGTTGCACCCGTGCAAAGGAAGCTTATCATACCTCCTACGGAATACCAGTCGGTGACCAAGACAAACGCTAGGCACCACATGTCATCTATAACTACTGCCACCGTACTCTTGAATGCTGGTTCATAGAAGAAATGTAGGCAATGCGTGTCGCTATTCCCGTGTCTGGCGTGAGCCTTCAGATCATCTCATGGACTGTTATTTCTGTATGGTGGGCCCAACAAAACAAAAAAAGGGGGAAGAATGCGCCTCCCATTGAGTACCCTGACCTTCCGTCATCTATTGCATCTGTTCCCCATAACACAATAAACCTACCTGTGCCACAGCCTCCATTGAAAGATCAATCTTGTCCAGCAGACGAAGCAAGCTATGATGATTCTGAGGAAGAGCAAGGGTGGTTGGTGCCCCTACTACCCCAAACGAGAGGACATCAATGACCTCATAAGAGAAATGACCTCGACAAAGTCCAGCGCCGAGCTGCTCATTTTCACACTGAAGAAGTGGGACTTACTGGACGACAGCGTTCAAATTACTGCCAAGAGAAAGCGACATCGTAGCTTTTCAGTGTTCTTCACTCTTAGAGATAGGTTGTGCTACTGCCATGACATCAGAGGACTCTTCGAAGGTGTGGGCATTTCCTGCAACATTTATGACTGGCGGCTCTTCATCGACAGTTCATCTAAAAGCCTGAGGGCTGTTTTACTACACAACACAAATCAGTGACCCTCGATTCCTCTGGCTCATTCAGTGCACATGAAAGAAGAGTACCAGAATGTCAAAATCCTGTTGAGTGCACCGAAGTACGAACAATTCAGCTGGGAGGTTATTGGTGATTTCAAGATGGTGACTTTCTTGATGGTGCTTCAGGGAGGCTTCACCAACTTCCCTTGCTATCTGTGTCTCTGGAATAGCCGAAATTCAGCCCTTCACTACTAAAAGAGGAGGTGGTCTCACAGGACCGGCTATGAGGTTGGGGCCCATAACGTGAAGCAGAAGGCACTGATGGAACCAACAAAAACACTGATGCCACCCTTACACATCAAGTTGGGTCTCATTAAGCAGTTTGTTAATAGCTGGATCTAGAGGGTGAAGGCCTTTAGGCATATCCAGATGCTGTTCCCGAAGTTCTCGGAGCAAAGGTCAAGGCAGGCGTATTTGTGGGCCCTCAGGTGAAGTGACTTTTTGACTCCGACAGCTTTCCTGAAAAGCTGTCTGATGTTGAGCGGGCCGCTTGGACAAGCTTTGTTTCTGTAGTCACAGGTTTCCTCGGAAACCACAAGAAAGAGAACTACAGGAAAATCGTTGACGAACTTGTGGACACATACCGTAGCATGGGTTGCCGGATGTCGCTGAAACTACACGTACTACACGCTCACCTTGATGAGTTCAAAGAAAACATGGGAGACTATTCAGAAGAATAAGGTGAAAAATTTCACCAGGATGTCAGCTCTTTCGAGGAGCGCTACAAGGGACAGTACAGTGAAAGTATGATGGGGGACTATATCTGGAACCTTTTGCGCGAAAGTGAACTGAAATACAATCGCCAATCTCGTAGACAAACTTCTTTTCGATTAAACTATAACGCTAACATTTTTGTATCAATTCTATATCAATTCTCCGGAGCAATACTCTTCATCAACGCTCTGCATCACTGCACTGTATCACTTTCTGTGTATTAACATATTATAATACACAATTACACCCTACTCGTTTCCTTTCTATTTCCATTTCTTAAGACGGGGCCTGGAGAACTTCTTTTTTATCATTGATTTATCATATTAATTGTATTAACATCAATCAAAATTATATTTAACAGGAATCATTTCATTTCAAAGCAGATACTGTGAAAAACCCTTAAATTAGTAAGCAAAAATAGCAAAAAATCAATAAATTGATCTCATGAACTCAGAACCGAAGTCTGAACTTGGTGACTGTTCATTTTTATTTATTCATGCCATAGGGAATTTGAAAGTTTTAGTTTTAGCTCATGGACAAATTTTATGTTACATGGTGAATTATTCAAGGTAGGTTATAGTCCAGTCACTTACAACGGTGTGCCAGGAAGATGAATGAAGTAATTTGCTGGCAGCCAGAAGAAAACAAATAGTTTTATGGAAAGAACTAATGAAAGCCCAGGGGATCCAATGGAGGTGAATGAAATACATTGACATCAGTCTAAATAAAGAGAAAATTTCCACCTGGTCAAGACTATGGGCAGACCTCACCATGTTGGGGAACCTTATGGGCCGAAGGTGTGTTTCCTTCTGTCACATAAACATTCTCAGTCTTCACTCAGATATTCAGGGGCATGTCTGCAAAGATATACAGAGAGGTTCAGCATGAAGATGGATTGTGCGTGCAGTAGAAATATACCCATTAACTTTATATTTGTGTCAGGTAGACCCTTGTGGAACAGTGGCTAGCATTGCTGATTCGGATGTGAGTGGCCCGTGTTTTATACATGGGATGGGC
>NC_134817.1:44028455-44032892 GCF_046742065.1 Oratosquilla oratoria
TGTGTGCTTGTATATATGTGTATATATATATATAGATAGATAGATAGATAGATAGATAGATAGATAGATAGATAGATAGAGAGAGAGAGAGAGAGAAAGAGTGTTGATCAAGAGAATAACGAAAGGACTGATGGACATACGATTGAAAATTGTGTGTATATGTGTGTTAGTATTTATAAGTTTATGGGAAAGAACGTACTTTCCTCTGGAATGTGTAGCCTAATTAAAGTAAATGTAGATGATTTGATCGTTCACAACTTTGTGTTTACTAAACTTAACTTCCTTAGATTGGACCTGATGACCTATTCTACCACAACTGTACCTTCAGGAAATTGCTGCTTGTTTTTCTAAGATCATTGTTTACATTACTTTACGGTTTTTGGATTTTTCAAAACCTACTTGCAGTCCAAATTTGTTTCCTTTCTTCACATATAATAAAAGCTCAATCTTTTGGTAATGGCTCTGCTTAAGTCTTCAATTATAGTAAGTGGATGCTTGGTTCTTGGAGCCGGTCAAAAAACTTGTTTGTGTCCTTGAGTCTCCGATTTTTTTTTTTTTTTTTTTTTTTTTTTTTTTTTTTTTTTAGGTCTGAGCACCTTCTACCTTTAGCAGCATCTGTAGTAAGGTCTCAGACGTCTTCCTCCTTCGAGTTCTATAATTCTCAAGTCTTAAAATATCAGGGAAACCCATTCCTGTTTTAATCAACTATTACTGTATCTATTTTTATTTACATTTATTTGAAACAATATTTTATTCAATTATTTGATTGATTAATTAATTACTAAAAAAATATGTATTGAATTATTTTAGTCACTTATTTATTTATTTGCAATTTATGCAATTGGGGTTAGGTGGCTCCCGGCACCTAATGTTACATGGTTAACAAAATATTGATACATATATATGGTTATATAGTTATATAGTCAGAGACACAAAATCTTGGGTGGATATATGTGGAGAAGGGGGGATGATGTTGAGGTGATTGTGAGGAGCCAAGAGGGCATTTTGCACTAGACTGATGGGTATGCGATGTTGTGTCTCTGAATAGGAAGTAAGGTTGTGTCTCACCAACATTTCATATATTTTCAACTATCACATGAAAGTTTATACTACACTTCACATATCACCGTCGGGGTTCACTTTTTCAAATGTCATATTGTTTTCATATGATACGTTACATATCACCGGAGTTATTCACATTTTCAAGTATTGTGCTAGAGTTCAAGTGGTATTTCACAATATATATTTTCTGTAAGATTCTTATCACGAGTTACTATGGTATTCAAGATATTGGATGAGACACAAGATCCAACTTAATCTAGGTTTACAATAATTTGGGAAAGGGAGGGTTAAAACTGTTTGAAGGTCTTATTTCATGCAAAAGAATTTCGTTAGTATCACTAATATAAAGAGGATGATTAAGATTGAGAGGGCAGTGGAGGCATAGGGTAGTATTTTGTAGTGTAGGTCTAAGGAATCCATGTCAAGAGTAGTTGATTTATTGAGGAGGCGTACCATGTCTATCTTACTTGGGAGGATGGTATCGGGGATCTTGGGGAGGGGTGGGAGTGTTAGTTGGGTTATGGGACCTAGATCGTGGGTCATGTTGAGAGTGTTGTCTGAAAAGCGAAAGTCACACGTCTCGGAAAAATTGACTTTGGGTGTTGTGAGTTCTGAGAGGCAAGGTTGGGACTTGGTTAATTGGAAATGATGGAAGGGGTAAGCTGGACAGATATGGAAGTTGGGTCGTGCTATCTTGCAAGTTGCCATGGTTTCCGGTGATCGCTCCTGGTATCAAAATGGGGATGGAGAGAGAGAGGTGGACGAGGTGAAGTAGTAGGAGTATTGTAGGCATCCTGTGGATGAAGGTTATGTCTTAGTGAATGAGGATATGTCTATCTGACTCTCGCTAAGGTTATATTGGTCGGAAGGAAGTGGAGAAGTTTTGATAGATATGCGGAAGGGAGTTCTTATTGTAAATTGGCCATTTTTAACCTCCACTGAGGGATGCATGACGTCCTGCATCTTCAGGGGCGAGAGCTAGGGTGCATGTTTAGTTGCGTCGACGCAGAGTCATGGGATGGGACTTGCGCTTGGGTGAGTTATGTGTGAGTGCGGTAGGTGGGTTGTAGGTGGGAGGTGGGGTTGGGTCGAGGTTGAGTTTAACTTTTCTCAATTTCTCTCCGTGTATGGTTACGGTTGTGTGATCGGAAGGATCTGTTAGTAGGAAAACATTGTTAGGGAGTGAGCTTGTGACTGTGAAGGGGCCTAAGAACTTGGGTTTGAGTTTGTTAGTTCTATTTGAGTCTTTGACCATGACTGTGTCTCCAAGTGTTATGTCAAGTGGAGATGAACGTTTGTGTTTTTTTGTTTTTGTTCTTTATTGGGCTACTTTGAGGTTTTCTCTGACTTGTTTGCATATGGTTTGCATACCTCTTTTTAGGCATTGGGTGAGATTATCTAGATTGTATAAGGGGGGCGGTGGTTGGTTGAAGATTTGGTAGGGAAGGCGCATTCTTTGGCCAAAAATGATCTCATGGGGGGACATCTTTGTTGCGGAGTTGACTGTGCTGTTGATACTGCCTTGTACCTGTGGTAGCCAATCTTCCCAACTGTCCGTACGATCGTTGACCAAAGGTCTGAGGACTTCTAGCACTTTTCGGTTTGTGCGTTCGGTTAATCCATTCCCTTGTGGGTGGTAGGCAGTGGCGAAAGTTTGATCTACATTGTAAAGATGTGCTATTTCGCGCATTACCTCATTTTTTAATTCTGAGCCATTGTCAGATAACATTCTTTTGGGAATGTTGTATCTGCAGAATATATTGTTAACTAAGGCTTTGGCTACAGTCTCTGCTGTTTTGTCTTGGAGTGGAACTAGTATAGTGTACTTTGACAGATAGTCGACTGCCGTGAGTACATAATTGGAACCTTGATGGCTCGTTGGCATTTTTAGTAGGTCAATGCCAAGTGTTTCCCATGGCTCAGCAGGGAGTGGTATGTCTTTGATATTGAGTTGTTTTGGGTCAGGTCCTCTGAATTGGTTGCAAGTTACACATGAGTCTATGTGTGTGGTTATATCTTTTTTCATGTTGACCCAGTAAAAGGAGTGCCTAGCAGTGTTCAGTGTCTTATCTCTGCCTGAGTGGCCTACCATTGCACTGTCGTGCAATATATGTAGGACCTTGGGAAATTGAACTCTGGGAATGACTGTTATTTCCTTGTCGGCAATGGTTCTCCTTATGATTCCGTCGACCAGTTTGAGTTCCTCTATAGGGACAGGTGGTCGGGACTGTAAGGGGGTCCTTGAAAGGAGATGTTGTTTTATTGGAGACCATGTTGGGTCTTTGTCAGTTTCATCTCTAAGTTCTTGCATAGGAATGCATGTTGTTTGGGTTAGTGTTGAGATGTGAGTTTGTCTGCTTAATGAGTCAGCTACTGTGTTAGCTTTTCCAGCTAGATATATGATCTTGGGATCGTAGTCCAGTAAAGTGGTTTTCCACCTAGCAATTCTGCCATGTAAGTCTTTAGTTTTTAAGAGGTAGACTAGGGGTTGGTGGTCAGTATAGATTGTGATCCTGTACCCTAATATGAGGTATTTGAAATGCTTCAAACCCCATATCAGTGCCAGGCCTTCTTTGTGTGTAGTTGAATAGTTACTTTCAGGCTTATTTAGTACTCTACTTGCGTAGGCTATGGGGTGCTCTTTGCCATTTTCATCCTTCTGTTGTAGGACTGCGCCTATTCCTTTAGAGGAGGCGTCGGTGTAAAGAAAGAATTCTTTCTTCATGTTAGGGAAGGCTAGGACAGGGGCTGTGGTAAGAGCATGTTTAAGGGTGTCGAAACTTTGCTGTTCCGCTTCAGACCAATTAAATGTTTCGCCTTTCCTTGTGAATTTGGTTAGAGGGGATGCAATTTCTGCAAAATTTCTAATGATGTGTCTGTAATATGATGCTAGTCCTACGAAACTTCTAGTTTTATCTGCGTTTCTGGGGGTTGGGAAATTGTTTATGGTATCTATCTTATCTGTGGTGGTATGGATGCCTTGGCTATCTACCTTATGGCCTAGGAAGGTGAGTTCCGTCTGTAGGAATTTACACTTTCCTAGTTGGATTTTCAATCCTGTGTTTTTTAGTTGTTGTTTTTTTAGGACAATCTCTAGTGAGTGAAGGTGGTCAGTTTGTGTGGGACTATAGATGATGAGGTCGTCTAAGTAGACGAATAATGAGATTCCTATCATGTCGCTGAAAATGCGATTCATTAATCTCTGTTGGGTTGAGGGGGCATTCTTAACCCATTCAACTCCGATGACAAGATGTCTTGTCATTTGGTCAAATAAAACAAAAAATCATAAAACACCAAAATGTTTGATCAAACACCAGAAAAATATGACGTCAATCCTCGCTTCGCTCGCCAGCGAAGTGAGGACTGACGTCATAT
>NC_134817.1:44033392-44035892 GCF_046742065.1 Oratosquilla oratoria
CCACACCAACCCAACCCCCACCACAACACAAACCCAATACAAAACCACCCCCCCCCCCACCCCCCCCCTAACCCCCACCCCAACCCCCCCACACCACAAAACAATAAACCAAACCAACCCCACACACCACACAAAAACCACCCCATACCCCCCCCCCCTACAACACACAAAAACACCAAACCCACCCCCACCCCCCCACACCCCACCCCCCCCCAAAACCCCACCCAAACCCAAACAAACACACCCCAAAAACCCACACAAAAAAAAATACCAAAACCAACCACCAAAACCCCCCTCCCCCCCACCACCCAACACCCCACACCCCCCCACACCCACCACAACCCCCCCCCCCCACCCACCCCCTACCCCCCACCCAACACCAAACCCCACACATAAACCCACAAACAACCCCAACCCCACCCCCACACCACCCAATAACCCCCCCCCCACACACCACAAACAAACAACACCCACACCACAAAACACCACACAACCCAAACCAACACACCCACACAACATAAAAACCACAAACCACCCACCACCCCCAACCAACACCACACCACCAAAAACACACAAACACAAACCAAACAAACACCACCACAACAAAAACACCCCCAAAAACAACTACCCAAAAACCAACACCACCCAACATACCACACAACACCAAAAAAAACCACCCACAACAAAACCCCCCACCACACCCAACAAACAAAAAATCCACAACACCAAAACCCAATCACCCCACCACACCACAACACAAAAAAACACCAAAACCCAAAACCACAAACCAACCCCCCACAACCAACCCATACACCAAAAAAAAACCCACAACCAACCCAAAACAAAACCACCAAACACACACCACACACCCAACCCAAAACCAACCACCACAACCCCAACCACACCCAAACACCCCACAAACAAACCAACACAACAAACCCCAAACACCAAAAAAAACCCCAAAAAAAAAACACAACCACAAACCATAAAAAACCCCACCACACCCCCCCCACCCCCCCCCCCACCCACCCCCCACCCCCCCCCACCCCCCCCCCACCAAAACACCCCCACCCCCAACCCCCCCCCACCCCCAACCCCCCCCCCCCCCACCCCACCCACCCCCCCCCCCCCAAAACCCCCCCCCCCCCCCCCCACACCCCCCCCCACCCCCCACCCCCCCCCCCCCCCCCCCCCCCACACCCCCACCCCCCCCCCCCCCCCCCCCACCCCCCCCCCCCCCCCCCCCCCCACCCCACCCCCCCCCCCCCCCCCCCCCCCCCCCCCACCCCCCCCCCCCACCCTCCCCCCCCCCACTCCCCCACCACCACCCCCCCCCCACACCACAACCCCCCCCCCCCCCCCCCCCCCCCCCCCCCCCCCCCCCCCACCCCCCCACCCCCCACCCCCCCCCACCCCCCCACCCAACCACCCCACCCCCCCCCCCCCCAACCCACACACCCCACCCCCCCCCAACCCCCCCCCCCCACACCCACCAACACCCACCCACACCCATCCAACCCCCCCCCCCCCCCCCCCCCCCCCCCAACCCCCCCCAACCCCCAACACCCCCCCCAACCAAATATCACCAACACCCCCCCCAAACCACACCCACCAACCCCACCCACCACCACCAACAACACCCACCACCCCCCACACCCCACACCCATCACCAACCCACCATCAACCAACCACCACACCACCACCACACCCCCACCCCCCCCACCACCATCCCCACCCACCCAACCCCACCCCCCCAAGACCCCCCACCCCCCCACCAACACCCAACTCCCCACCCCCCCCCCCCCCCCCCCCACAACCCCCCCACCCCCCCCCACCACCACCCCCCCACCCCCACCCCCAACCCCACCCCACCCCCCCCCCCCCACCCCAACCCCCCCCACAAAAACCCAAGAACAACACCCCTCACCCCACCCACCCCCACCAACCCAACCCCAACCACCCCACCCCACCACCACCCCCACCCACAACCACCACAAAAACCCTAAAAAAAACAAAAAAAAAAAAAAAAAAAAAAAAAAAACTAAAAAACAAAAACAAAACCACAAAACAACACCTACCAAACAAAACAAAACACAACCAAAACACAACACCAACCACAAAAACCCCCAAAAAAAAAAAAAACAAAAAACCAAAAACAAACACACCCAAAACAAAAACCCAAAAAAACCAAAAAAAAACAAAAACCCCACACCAAAAAACAAAATAACAACAAAACAAACACACAAACAAAACCCAACCAAAAAAACAAAAAAAAAAAAACCAAAAAAACAACACCCAAAAAAACCCACTTACCCAACCTAACCAAAAAACCCACAAAAAAAACAAAACCACAACAAAAACCAACACCCAAAAATAAACAAAAACCCCAAACAAAAAACACCCCAAACCAACAAAAAATAAAAAAACACAACCAAAAAAAACCCAAAAACAAAAAACAAAACAACCCCACAAACAACAAAAAAAACCCAACCCCCCCCCA
>NC_134817.1:44040892-44050892 GCF_046742065.1 Oratosquilla oratoria
CACACACCCACCTCCCCCCTCACAAATCCACCCAACCCACTCCACATACCATACCTCACCCCCATCAACCCATCCCCCCCCACCCAACCCCACACCCACAACCCCCATCTTCACACACTAACCAAAACCACATCACCACCCACACCACACAAACCCACCAACCCACAACACACCCCACCCCCCACCCCACACCACCCCACCACCCACCCCACCCACCCCACCACCCAACCCACCCCAACCAACACACACCCAACCAACCACACCCCATCACCAAAATACCAACCCACCCAAACCAAACACCCAAAACCACAAACTATCACCAACAACCCCACTACTCTTCCAAAACAAAACCAAAAAACCTTAACATACCCACCCACAAACTCAAACCCACCCACACACCCACCCTACCCCACCCCACCCACCCCCAAACCCCAACAAACCACCCACCACATCCACCCACCAAACCCCCACCATACACTTCATCTTCACCACCACCCAAACCAATCTCACCACCATACCCACACCACCACCCCCACCCCCCAAAAAAAAACCCACACACAAAAAACAACACATCCCCCACACCACCAACACTCAAACTATCTACCCCAAACTCACTCTCACACCAACACCCACACCATACCCACCAAACCCCCACACACCACCACACCCCCCTACCCACTTCCAATACCTTTCAACCATACAACCCCACCACACCCCCTCCAACCACCCACCCACACCCCACCATCCAACCACCCCCCCATAACCTTCCTTCAATTAAACTATCATATCTAACTACACCTTCAATACCATAACCTCACCCTACCAACACTCCTTCCATACTTCCATCCTACCATACCCCTACTCACCATCTAACCTCCTCTCCTACCCGACCCCCTCTCACCTTCCCTTCCACAACCACCACTCTCACCCCCCACTACCCTCACCAACACCCCCACAACCCATTCCCACAAAACTTCCACCCCCCCCCACCTTCCATTTCCTAATTTTTACCTTTTCCCTAACCCCTGCACACTCTAATCCCCATACACTAACCCCACCTCCTACCCTACTAACCACATTAATCATACTTACCCACACGTACCTTCATATGACCACCCCCACATATACCACATACACCACCCTATCTACCTCAACGCCATACTAACCATACATCACATTAGTTAAAATGGATTGATCAAACCTAAACAAAAATAGACCCCACAACTAAACACCCCCCTCCACATTCTCCCACCCTTATATCTATAAACCTAACAACCCCCACTTCCTTTCCACACCATCCTTTAACCTTTTCTCTTAATCTTCTTACCTTCCTAACCCCACATCACTAAACCTCATCATAATCCCCAACAACCAACTACCATACCCCAATTATCCACAACCTTTAACAATAATATAAATAAACTCTATTCCAAAACCCTCTTCAACCCACTATCCCTTACTACCACAATAACCCACCCACTCCCATACCCACATCCCCAACCAAACCACCCTTCCCCAAAACACACCAACCCCCTCTACCAACAACCCACCACCACACCCCCCCCCTCCCCCCACCCCCCTCCCCCCCCCCCCCCCCCCCCCCCCCATCCCCCCCCCCCCCCCCCCCCCCCCCCCCCCCCCCCCCCCCCTCTCCCCCCCCCACCCCCCCCCCCCACCCCCCCCCCCTCCCACCCCCCCCCCCCCCCCCCACCCCCCCCCCACCCCCCCCACCCCCACCCCCCCCCCCCCCACACCCCCCCAAACCCCCCCCCCCCCCCCCCCCCCCCCCCCCCCCCCCCCCCCCACTCCCCCCACCCACCCCTCCCCCCCCCCCAACAAAAACACGCCCCCCCCCCCCCCCCCCTCCCCCCACACCCCCCCCCCACACCAACCCCCACCCCCCCCCCCACCAACCCCCCCCCCCCCAAAACCCCCCCCCCCCCCCCCCCCCAAACCCCACCCCCCCCCCCCCCCCCCAACCCACCACACACCACCCACCCACCCACCACCAACCAACCCCACCCACCCCACCCCACCCCAACCCAACCCACCCCACCCACCCACCCAACCCACCCACCCACCCCACCCCACACCACCCAAACCATACCACCCCCCCCCCCCAACCACCAAACCCAACCCACCCACCCCACCCACCCACCACCCCCAACCCCACCCACACCCACCCACCCCACCAAACCACAAACCCACCACCCCCCAACCCCCCACCTCACTCAACCCACCCCACACACACCCCCAACCCCTCCCCCTTCCCACCCCACACCAACCACCCATCCACCCACCATCCCCCACCCATCCCACCCCAAAACCACCCCACCCATCCCCAAACCCCCACCAAACACCCCCACCCCAACTACCCAATACCCACCACAAAACAACACCCACTTTCACCCCCATACCTCTATCTCCTGTCCAACAAATCCAAAAAAACAAATTAACGACCCACCAAACACCCCCAACAACCACACACCCAAAACAACTTACCAACCCCCAAAATATCCCTAATTAATCCCAACCTACCCCATCACACTCCACCCACCCCCCAACACTACCACCCCCCAACACCCCCCACACCAATCTCACCCCACCCCTAAACAACCCACGTCACACCAACCACCAACCTACACCCACCCACCCCCCCCCACCCCCCCCCCCCCCCCCCCCCCCCCCCCACCACACTCCCCCCCCCCCCCCCCACCCCCCCACCAACAAAACACACAAACACAAACAAAAACACACACCACTACACACAAAACTATACACAAACATCTACAAACACACAAATCCAAACCCCCCCTCCCCCCCCCCAAACACCCCCCCCCCCCCACACCCCCCCCCCTACCACACTCAAACCTATCCTACCCCATCACCCACCCACCCACAACCACCACCCACAACCACACCAAAAACCCCACCCCTTAACCCCTCCATACCTTACAATCAACCACACCAAACCCCCCCCCCCACCCCCCCAAACCCCAACCCCCCACCCCCCACCTCCCCCAACCCCACCCCCCCCACCCCCCCCCCCCCCCCCCCCCATCCCCCACCCCCCCCCCCCCCCCCCCCCCCCCCTACCACCACCCCCCATCCCACAACCACACATACACCAAAACACCCCCCCCCCACCCACCCCCACAACAAACCACACCCCCCCACACCCAAACCCCAAAATCCCACACACTCCCACCCCACCCACCCCCACCCCCCCACCCCCACCCCCCACCCCCCCACACACACACACCCCACACCCAACCCCACCCCACCTCCCACACCCACACACCACCAATCACACACACCCACACAGACACAACACAACACACCAACACAACCCACACACACCACAAAACAACCCCCAACAATCAACACCACACAAACTCACCACACACACACACACAACAACACGAGAGTTTTCTGTAAGTAGTAGACCCAGTCGTCATTCTGTTAACTTTCCTTTTTTATAATTTTTTTCCTCTGTCTCCTACTTAAAAGGTTTTTGTTAAGTTAATATACCTGTATAAATTTTAATTATCTTATACCCCAACCGACATTCCTTATAAACCTCTTAATCATCATCATCCACTATTATCACTTGTGTGTGTGTGTATGTCTTTACTTTACTAAAATTTTCTTCCTCCTAACCTAGTTATAACTTTTACCTCCTAATCCTTCCACTTTATACTCCGTATTATTCTTTCTTACCAATCTCTTTTCTTCTACATTCCGTTCTTTTGCTCTCGTATATGACGCAGAGATACATTTATTGTCTTAAAGCGGACGTGATCAATGGGTCTTAGGGCTGTTCTACCAAGTACACAATTTGTTTAGTCGCTACCTACAGCACATTCAGAATCTTCTTACATGTTTTATTGGGGGAAACCCACCGCTATCCTGAAGGTTTCGTCCTATCTGCACAAGGCAGCTTGTAGAGGCTAAAGGACAGGAGGCTCTGGACTGAATTTTTATTTTGTATTTTTTTTATTCTCCTCTATTTTATTATACTGTTTTTATTAGCTGATTTTATTTCTTTTATTTAATTGTATTTTATGTTGTTGTGTTTTTATTTTGTTTTACTTAATTTTATCTTATTTGGTTTTTATATATCATTTCATTTTATTTTAATATATTTTGTTTTATTTTATTTTTATTTTACTTTATTTTATTTCATTTTATTTTTTGCTTTATTTTACTTTATTTTATTTTCGTTTTTTATTATACTTTATTTCATTTTATTTTATTTCATTTTATTTTGTTTTATTTTATTTTATTTTATTTTATTTTATTTTATTTTATTTATTTCATTTTGTTTTATTTTATTTTATTGTACTTTATGTAACGTAATTTATTCATTTTATTTTATTTATCACAACCCAGTATTACTCCATTTTAAGTTACTACTTCTCCATCTCATTACATGTCCAACCCTAATTACTTCATCCTAATACTCTTTCATCAACCCTATCTCCCAACTTCCTTTCCACCCCCATTCTTCTCCTCACCTCCTCATTTCTCACTCTATCTAGCCTAGTAACCCTCATCATACTTCTCAGACACCTCATCTCAAACACATTAAAAATTCCTTCTCTCTTCCTCCCGTATGTTCCATGTTTCTGCCCCGTACAGTGCTGTTGGCACAATCACTCCTTCATACAGTCTCCTCTTAGCATCTATTCCCAAATGTCTATTCCTCATTACACTCTTCAATCCACCAAGACATTTACTCACTTCTCTCAATCTACATTCTACCTCCACCTTCACTTCACCTTTTCCTGTCACATTTGCACCCAGGTATCTAAAACTATCCACTTCCTCCAGTCGCTCTCCCTTAATGCTCACTTCCAGTTTACTGCCACTTTAACCCTTGTACATCTCATCACCTTATTTTTACCCACATTTATCTTTAGCTTTCTTCTATCACATATTCTCCCAAACTCTGTCACCAACTTCCTCAGTCCTTCCTCCGATCCTGCCACAAGCGCAGTGTCGTCAGCAAACAACAGCTGGCTCACCTTCCACTTTTCTCCATTTTCTTTAACCATCTCCAATCACTGACCCACTACCCTTGCATTTACCTCTTGCACTACCCCATCCATGTATAAGTTGAACAACCAGGGCGACATAACGCATCCTTGACGAAGTCCCACCTTTACCTCGAACCACTCACTCTCTCCATTTCTAATCCTGACACAAGCTCTACTACTCTCATAAAAACTCTTGACAGCTCCTAGAAGCTTTCCTCCTATCCCGTATATCTACATAACCTCTCACAATGCCTTTCTCTCTACCCTATCGTAAGCCTTTTCTAGATCCATAAAAGCCCCCCCCAAAAAAAAAATCCTTCCCCTTTCCTATAGCTTTCTCATATATTTGTCTTACCACAAAGTTCTGATCTACACAACCTCTACCTGTCCTAAATCCACACTGTTCCTCACCAGTTACTCCCTCTGTTCCTCTCCTAATCCTCTCAATCAAGATCCTCCCATAAGCCTTCCCAACTACACTTAACAAGCTAATCCCTCTGAAACTACTACATTCAAACTTGTCCCCTTTTCCCTTGTAAAGTGGAACTATACAGGCACTCCTCCAGTCCTCCGGCACTCTGCCCTCTCTCCAGCAAATATTGAATAACCTCACCAGCCAGTCCATCATTACTGTACCTCCTTTTTTTTTAGACATTCTACATGGCATCCATCCAGACCAGGTGCCTTACCGGCTTTCATCATCTTAACAACTGCCTTCACTTCATCCTTCCTTATTTCTTCTCCGTTTTCCTCACTCATCACGGTCATTTTCTTAGCATTTCCCACTACAACTATCTTTCCCTCCCTATTCTCCTTCACATTTAGCAACTCCCTAAAATATTCTGCCCATCTTCCCCTTACTGCCTTCTCTTCCATTATCATCTCTCCATCTGCACCTTTTACCTTTTCTTCTCTACTTGATTCGCCTCCTCTTCCTCTCTTAATTTCTTTCCAAAAAATCTTTTTATTACTTTCAAATCTTTCTGTCATACTCTTACCCCACTTCACATCTGCTCTCCTCTTTGCCTCCTTTACCTTTTGCTTTAATTCTCTTTTCTTTTCTTTGTACCTCTCATATGACTCCCTCGTCCTATTTTGTAACCAATCTGTGTAAGCTCGCTTCTTCTCTTCTACAACCTCCTTTGTTTCCTCATCCCACCATTCACTACCCTTCCTTCTATCTACCACCCTTCCATCCACCACCCTCTCCCATGTGTACTTATGCTTGACTTTCTTCCGAAACACTGTATTTGCTATCATCAACTCTCTTTCTAGACACATTTCCACCATCAACTCTCCACTACGATTCTTTCCTGGAACTCCACATATCCCAACCACTCCATCAATTGGACCATTTCCTACCCTAGCATTAAGGTCTCCCAGTACTATTACATTGACATTTCTCCCTAAATCCTCTATGCCCTCATTTAAATCTATCCAAAAGGCCTCCCTTTCTTCTACACTCTTCTCACTGCCAGGCCCATATGCACTTACAAAGACCCACATCTCCGTTCCCAGTTTCACCTTCATCCACATTATCCTTGAGGAGACCTCCTTCCACTCCACTACACGTTTACCTATCTCTTCACTTACTAGAATAGCCACCCCTTCCCTCCCTCGCCCTCTCTTCACTCCTGATAACCTCCCACTCACACTCCCAAACTTACACTCATCCTTCCCTTTCAACTTAGTTTCACTCAAAGCCAACACATCCATCTTTCTTCTCACAAACATACTACCTATCTCTTCCCTTTTACTCTCATCTGTACCACACCCACGCACATTAAAAGACCCAAACATTAGGGTGCTGGTCGGAAAACTCGCAGACCCTCTTATTCCTTTACTTTTTCGTTTAGAAATGTCCCCTGTGGGGCTACAAGGAGAAGGATGCCTAGTCCCACTCCCCGTCCCTCTCTTCTCGCCTCTTAAGATCCAAGTGGAAATACTTGGTGGCAGTATTCTTTTCCCCCACCACAGGGAATTCCCCCACAGCAGAAAATGAATACTCAGAGAAATGGTACAGGACAGCAGCAAGGGGTTGGGAGACAGCATAACGGAGGGACAGTCGTAGTATAAAAGTGTCATAATTTCTCTATGAAGAGTTTTCCTCTATCATAGACAAAATGATGTATAGCTCTGGTCCGTAGGGGCGCCCCATATAGACCCTAAATTATCAACTGTATGCTACTTTGCCACAATAACAAGCAGCCAATACCCCAGACGGGTCCAATACCCCAGACTTATTGATAAACTATAATATATGTTTTTCATTCCTATATCTTCCCCTGAGGATAAGACAAGGCATCTTTCCCCCTGTAACCCCAAAGGGGACATTCCTAAAAAAGTTAAGGCATAAGTGGGTCTAGGAGTTTTCCAACCAGCGCCCTAATGTTTGGCTCTTTTAATGTGCGTGGATGTGGTACAGATGAGATGCTGTGATGCATGAGGGGGAGTGGGTGGGGGATGTTGGGTGAGGGAGTATGTGTGAGAAATAAATTGACGTAGCCCTAATGGATTTCTCCGTCTTCTCCTTTTCTGTATGAAGGGCACAGAGGGGGGGGGGTCGCCGATTTAATGAAGTGGCCTTGCTGTGAATGTGCTGTGTCTAGTGACACTGTTTTTGACCCAGGGTAGTGTGCAAGATGTAGGGATGACCCATCATCCAGGAGGTGCCAATATAAGACGGAAGGAAGAGGGTGGAGGAAAGTGGAGTATGTTGGGGATGGAATGAGTGGAAGTGTTTTTTATGCCTTTGTTTTTTGACTACCTCCCTTGTAAGGGGGAAAAATCATTTGTTATACGTATGTATATATCTTCCCTTACATTTTATTGATAAATTCATTGATATAGACATCCTATCGATATGATTTATTATGATGTGAATTTGGTCGTCCTTCTTTTTTTCTTTTTTTTTCAATTTGAGAGGGTTTAAACGCTAAAGGGCTTATGGGGTGGAAATCCGGTTGAAGATAATTTTTCGCAAACAACTAGAAAACTTGTAGATAGATGACCACCGTCATTTATGTCAAAGTTTGTACCAAAATATACTTATTTTCACTAACTATTGGATTTGTTTGACAACTCACAGGATCATTTAGATATCATATCATGTATTTTTTATAGAATTGACCATAAAACCATCAATTAATCCCATAGCTGAGGTTTGCGTTTGAATATCTCTTGGTCTTTGTTTTGAACGTATGGTATCATAGTTGTTGTCATGGTTGTTTTTGTACTCAAGTTCTCATATTACCTTGAGCTGCGGCCGAAGCCCATGTCTGGTAAACATGCAAGTATTAAACACTAACAGATATTGAATATAGAACCCGGGCCTCCACATATCCGAAAGAAAATTAAATACCAGTGCGCCACGGCAGTAAAAAAAAAAAAAAAAAGCTTCTATTACTAAAGATATCATTTGAAACCATCTGACGCTTTGCTCCTATTAGTTCATGATGTTGTTTAGAAGAACCTGACTATCAACCTGCCAATCTGCGGATTCTAACCCAACAACTTTATTGTCTAGGGGGATTTGGTTGAGAACAAGGCATGGTATCTTTGATATAACGTCATCAAAAGTACAATATATATCAGGATAACATCATATCCATCATGGTAATGACCAAGTTTGGACTTGGTTGCCTGTATTACCATGATGATTGTCTTTGTTTTTGTAACTACAAAGGCCTCACGTTAGTCACATCTAGGTTACCGACATGTAGCGTTTTAGATACTTTGATCACCGTCGTGGTCGTCTGTATCGAGACCATCTTCCGTAACTGTCATTTTTGTCGTAGTAGATGGAATCGTTCTTGTAATTTTCTCTGTTATCAATATCATTGTTGTATGTTGGGCTAGATTGTATATCATTTTGGAAGTTTTGTAACAACTTTTTTACGTTAATTTCGTTTAAACTCCAATTAATTATCTAAATTATCTTAATTATTTCTTAGAATTTACCGTTCTCCTGACCTCGGAAACTCTAACCTACATTATCTCGGAAAAATAAATCTACGCCCGTTAACTGGATTATTATACACACCTCGATACAATGTGCTCCCCCCAAGGCTGTTGTAAATTGTAGAAAATTCGTGGTTATAATCTGTCGCTGAAAAATACAGTATTGAAACTCTTCAGATAAATGACGCAAAACTTGGCATTAAGAAACCGTACGAGTCAAATTATACAATTTTCATTTTATATTTGTGTAACAAATATTATTTTTCTAATAATGATATAATTCCATGAGCTTTTTAAATTTTTCAATGATTCATAAGTATCAGTTGTTCCTCCGAATATTTTGACAAAATATTGAACTAAAACTTAAACTTTGAGTTCATTTATGTCTCTTGTGCTTATTTTCGTTTTAAATGTGCCATTCTATGTATTTCTGAGAAACTCATATTGAAGTCAAATAGTGAAACTTATCTTGATATCCATACCCCCCTTTTTTTTTTTTTTTTTTTTTTAGCTACTAGCTGGTGATTCCTACTCAGTCAAGGATAATGTAAGATAGAAGTAAGCTAAGTATGTGTACCTACATCATTGCTTCATTCACTACAGAAATATGGAGTTATATTATATATTTATTTTTGTTTTTAGTTTCTCTCACGAAAAAGCTCCAACAATGGTCAGCCCCCCTAAAAAAAATTCCTGAGAAAAAAGTTTGGACCACTGTCTGTTCTATATTAGTGTGAGATTCTATCCATGTCAACTGCATATAGTATTAAGAGAGGGGGGCAGTCGTAAGTTCTTAGATCTCCTTATGGGGAAAAAGTGTGAGAAATTAAGTTACAGTTGAAAAAAGTATATAACTTAGGATTGGTCTTGTTTCCCTGTGTTAATTCTCCTGGGTTGCCCATTTGCATCAAGAGAATGTAAATGCAACCTGAATACGGGCGGTAAGGAGGTGTTACACACACACACACACACACACACACACACACACACACACACACACA
>NC_134817.1:44060892-44078392 GCF_046742065.1 Oratosquilla oratoria
TGTTTATATCTATTACTGCGAGTCCTGCCCTGTTGTTTTAATATGATGACCTTGTTTGCATCACCCTTGTTAAAGCCTTTGATCCCCTTGAACACCTCTACTAGATCACCCCGCACTCTGTGTCTTTCCAGAGAGTGTAAGTTAAGGTGCCTAAGTCTCGCTTCGTAGGGCAAATTTCTGAGTCCATGTATCATTTTGGTCATTATACTCTTTTACTGATTATAGTGAATTGATGTCTATTCTATAAGATGGAGACCGAACTTTTACCGCATAGTCAAGGATGAGTCTAACTATTGCTAGATAGAGTTTAATAATTACCTCTGCATTTCTATTCGTTGCCGTCCTAACAATGAAACCTAATGCCCTGTTAGCTTTATTCCTGGCGCTAATGCACTGCTTCCTGGTTTTAAGGTCCGGACTCACTAGAACTTCCAAGTCTCTCTCGTACTCAGTTTTCTCTAAAAGCGTGTTATCTAAGCTGTATCTATTTTTGGGGTTGTGTAGCCCTACGTTTAACACGCTACACTTAGAGATATTGAAGCTCATTCGCCATTTCACCGACCATGTGAACAATTTATTAAGATCATTCTGTAGAATCTCTGCGTCGTCTCCTGACCTAATTAGGCGTCCTATTTTAGTGTCGTCTGCAAACTTACTAACATCACTGTTTATCACGTCGTCTAAGTCGTTTATTTACATAATGAACAACAAGGGACCCAAAACCGAGCCCTGAAGGACCCCACTAGTAACATTGTCCAACTAGATTTTACTCCATTTATGGTGACCCGCTGTTGTTTGTTACTAATCCAATCTCTAATCCATTCTAACACTTGTCCTCGTATGCCATGGGTTTTGATTTTATTTAGTAGTCTCTGGTGTTGCACCTTGTCGAACGCTTTGATAAAGTCAAGGTAAATAACATCGTAATTATCATTGTTATCTGACGCCTTATATACTTTAGTGTAAAAGGATAGAAGATTAGTCACACATGACTTACCCTTGGGGAAACCATGCTGTGAATCACGAATTAGATTATGTCTTTCAATTTGTTCTCTGAGTCTATTTACTATAACTGTTTCAAGCATTTTTCCCATAACCGATGTCAAACTGATTGGCCTTTAGTTGCATATAGACGATCAACCTCCCTTCTTAAAAACAGGAACAACATTTGAGGTAAAGGTGGGACTTCGTCAGGGATGTGTTATGTCGCCCTAGCTGTTCAATCTATATATGGATGGGGTGGTGCGAGAGGTGAATGCGAGGGTAGTGGGTCAGGGGTTGGAAATGGTTAAAGAAAATGAAGAAAAGTGGGAAATAAGCCAGTTTTTGTTTGCTGACGACACTGCGCTTGTAGCAGGGTCAGGGGAGGGATTGAGGAAGTTAGTGACAGAGCTTGAGAAGGTGTGTGAAAGAAGGAAGCTGAAGATGAATGTGGCCAAAAGTAAGGTGATGAGATGTACAAGGGGAGAGAGTGATGGCAGGCTGGATTGAGCATTGAGTGAGAGACTGGAGGAAGTGAATAGTTTTAGATACTTGGGTGTGAATATGGCAGGAAAGGGAGGAGTGGGGGTGGAGGTTAGAATGTAGATTAAGAGAAGCGAGTAAATGCCTTGGTAGACTAAAAAGTGTAATGAGAAGTAGACATTTGGAAATGGATGCTAAGAGGAGGTTATATGAAGGAGTGATTGTACCAAAAGCACTGTACGGGGCAGAAACATGGAACATAAGAGAGAAAGAGAGAAGGAGTTTGAATGTGTTTGAGATGAAATGTCTGAGAAGTATGATAGGGGTTACTAGGCTAGATAGCGTGAGAAATGAGGAGGTGAGGAGGAGAACAGGGGTGGAAAGGGAGTTGGGAGATAGGGTTGATGAAAGAGTATTAGGATGGTTTGGACACATGGAAAGAATGAGTGAAGAAAGATTAGTAAAAAGAGGTGTGGAAGGCAGAGGTGGAAGGAGTGATTATGAGGGGGCGTCCTAGGATGAGATGGATGGATGGAGTGAAAAGGTCATTACAAAAGAGAGGAATATCTGTTGAGAAAGGACGGGAGAGGACAGAAGATATGGGTGAATGGAGAAGGGCTGTGTATAGATGCTGCTGCGATGTATGAGTGGGAGTGGGTGGGGGATGGGGGTGAAGTAGTATGTATGAGAACTAAATTGACGCAGCCCGAAGGGATTTCTCCCTGTCTTCTCCTTTTTTTTTTTTGTTTTTTTTGCTTAAGGGGACGGAGAGGGGGGGGGGTCACCGAATTTATGAAACGGTCTTGCTGTGGATGCGCTGTGTCTTGTGACACTGCTTCTGACCTAGGGTAGTGGACAGGATGCAGGGATGACTAGTCACCCAGGAGGTGCCAAGATAGGAGGGAGGGAGGAGGGTGGAGGGGAGTGGAATATGTAGATAATGGAATGGGTGTGAGTGGTTTCTATGCCATTTTTTTTTTTTTTGGCTACCCCCCGTGTAAAGGGGAAAAAGCCTTTGGTATATAAAAAAATCTCTCTATACAAAATAAATATGTTATATATTGGTGTATCGTTTTGTTGTATAAGTACTGTCAACATGAAAAAAATCCAATAAATATGGGGATTACGCTTATAACATTATATTAGTACAAGTCATATAATATCTTAAACTGAATATAAGATTCTCAAGACTTTCTTGTCATTTCAGACACTTCGTGTATCTTACGAGAGTAAACATGACAGAAACTTATGTATCTTATGATGAACTTTCATTTTACATTTATCTCCTTTATTATTTCTCATACCTTATGACCAATTCAATGCCGGTAATATGCTTATAAATAATTGATAATGGTTTCATAGTATATGACAGTCGAAGAACCTGCCCTGTGATGCCAGGCTTGTGAAAAGTTGAAAAAAATATTTTTTTTAACGTTTCTGCTCATTGGGAAGAAAAATGGGAAAGCCGCTGGATGAAGAAGTGAGAAAAAAGAAAAAGAAACAGGGCAAGATAAAAAATGTAATAAAAAAGAACGAATACGATATTGAAGGTGACATATATGAAGGAAAAAAAGAACCTGCAGCTACAAGGAAAAGAACAGCAACAACAAGACCGAACAACAAATGAAAATTACAGGACGTTGAGAAATGTATATGATAAAAGAAAGGGAAAAGAAAAAAGAGAAAGCATGCTCATCTAAAGCAAGGAGATATTTATTTGTGAGGAAAACAAGTGCAATGATTATGATACAGAATACCAGATATGTATGTATGTATATATATATATATATATATATATATATATATATATATATATATATATAAGTGAAAAAAATAGACAAAGTATCCCCTGAAACAATTTTAAAATTCTGGCATGATAGATGATGCGGGACAACTGAACCAAACAAGACTCAAGACCAAGTGACATTACAAAGGAAATCTATATGTATGCAGACAGCAGTGTTGCCACGTTACAAAGAATCCATTACAAAGTTGATGGCGACAAATTCCCATAACAAATGTGCTCAGTTTAGAACAAAAAAGACTAAATCCTGAGGATAATGGGAATTAAATAATATGATGCAGAATTACCTGAAATAATTATTACGGTAAGTATTCATAATTTGAAATAAAAAACTGTTTCGCGTCATCCTCTTATTTATCATTCGTTTTGTTGATTAAACCCAGGTTAAGATTTGTTACATTAAATTAAAAAGAAGAATCAGATTACAAGAATATAAGACGCCAGACTATTGCATTCAAATAAAGATATTCTTAAACCGTAGGATCTAAAGTTATCTTGAACGAACATTTCAACGTAGTTAGGTGACATGATTTTTATATTCATTTTTTCTGTCTTTACTACAGTATGCGTGGTATTAACCCCATCTCCCAGTCAAAAAAACCTGAGTCCAGTCCCGAGCATCTTTCTTCCACTACTTCTTGACATGAATATCCACACACGTGTGACATGCTTTTTATATTCATTTTTTCTCTCTTTACTACAGCATGCGCGGTATTATCCCCATCACCCAGTCAAGAAAGCCTGAGTCCAGTCCCAAGCATCTTCCTTTCACTGCTTCTTGACATGAATATCCATACACGTAGGCCAAAATCTACGGCTTTGGTACCAGCTACTTCCTGGTTTTATTTCTTTATTTCACGCAAATTAGATCACTTCATTGAGCTGAGGGATGACTCCTGGATTGAGAGACATAAACTGGAAAAGACTCTAAAGCAATAAAGACGGACAGTTCAACCACATTGCTATAAACAGGAGACTTGAATCAGTTAGGTGCAATAAAAAAAGGACTGATAGGTAGCAGTAGGAGAAAAAGGATGAGCGTCATGAAAGCGTGAAGGGACATGGAAGGAGCATTCAAGCCGTGATAAAAGAGTCAAACTGCTTTTCTATTATCAAGGACAGGAGAGGAATAGTGGAGAAGGACTTAGATTAGATTACAATCGAAATATATTTCAGCAGTTGTCTCGAGAGTCTGCTCATAAGAGGTGGACATCATTCGTATTCATTTGATGAATTCCGAGGGAATAATTTCCTTACGCAAGCAGAGCAAGATGATGTGGTCATGATGAAGACGACGATTCTCAGATGCGAATTTTAATGAAGAAAATTGAGGAGACTGTGGATATTTGGAATAAAAGAAAAAATAATGTTACCATTTTTCTTTAGAAATTACTTTTAGTGAATGAAATCATCTGATACTATGGCATAATCCTTAAATGGCCCAAAAATTATTCTTGATTATCATTCCCTTCATTATGATGAATATTTATTTTTATTGTATTACTTTAAACAAATTTGTCCAGATTAGTGCAACAATTCACGCTTCAAGAATCATGTTAATTAAACTTCTTCACAACGATGATGACCTCTGTATATTCTAGTCCATACTAATGTCAAAACAGTTTCATTCGACCAAGACTTGGTACAGAGAGTCAAATAATTACTCAAGATAATATTCAATTTGTTTCGTATGAAAAATTTCTCAGAGTTGTACGAAAATGTCTAACGTCAGCTTGTAGAAAATCTTGTGTGCCCCAGAAATGACACACTTTTCCCTTAAATGTTGAAAATATTTAAATTATAGAAAGTGACATGAGGATTGGTCAAAGAGTGTCCGGACTACAAAACAAATCATATTTTGTTAGCAAAAATCTGTGAATTTTAATAGAAAATTAATAAATCACATTCAATATATATTTATCGTTTCATTATAGAATAATGCGGAACTGTGATTACACGTTACTAATGGCATCAGATTGGCAATATTCGTTCAGGTAGTTTTGAGTTACATATTGTAGTCCAGATTTTTTTTTAATCCCAAAAAGACAAGAGAAGTGATGAAGTGATCTAGAATTTGTATGATTATGAGTATACAAAATAAATAAATAAATAAATGAATAAATAAATAAACACCCCAGAGGATACTAACAGCGATAAAACAACCTAAATCCCATACGAGAAGCTGCAAAAAATTAAGACAATTCTGTACCTTCAACACTGAATATCCATTGACAACATCTCTACTGTTTTCAGTAACTATGTCTAATTGAGTGATTTTATTATTTTTTTCATCTGATGAAAAAGTATATGAGAATGCATGTATGTCAATATCAGAGACATTTGCCGCTATTCTCACGTTCTCAAAGTTGTGACTACATGAGAAATCCTCAGGTGTTTTCGAGTTTGCCAGACCTTTACAGTAATCAAACAGAAATGAACACGCAGCTGAAAAAATGGTAATACAGAGAAATTACAATAAATATAAGCCAATTAACAAATAAGAATACAAAGATTCACAGGAACTATTTATACTAGAAAAGTAAAAAGGTATATAAGCAATCAAGGAGTTTATATAGTAAACAACACTGTCATCTTTGCCCTATGTATTTGGACTGCCAAAGGTGGTAGCGAACCTAACTCCACGTGTTGTAAAGAAAGAACTGACCAATAAAAGCGCCTAGCTGGGGCTATTTGGCATTGAAGTCTCAAGTGAACTGAGCAAAATTGTCTGACATCAACCAGAAGAAAACCTTTACAAGATATAAAAAATAAAAAATAAATGACAATTTAAGACTATTCTTTAACACTTTAAAGACCCAGGCGTCATCTCTATACTAAATAAACTCGCACGGCGTTAGCCAGAAGAATATCTTCAGAAATATAAAGGGCCTTTAAGTGTTCATTGGCCGAGGTAGAAGCTGAACACGCCGTACGAGAAAAAATAATGGACGATATACTGTAAAACAGATGATGACGAATGAAAATACTTTTCCGAGAATAAATATTAATTTAGTCATTGATGATAAGGTATCACAATGTCTTTGAGGGGAAGAAGTATGAATATTGATAGCAAGAAAACAGTAATATAGAACGAAGAAAACGTATGGAAATGACGTAAAAAGAAAAGACTGGATGTAAAAGGATAGGACTGCTTTACTTTGGGGGTCCTTGAGAATGGAAGAAGTGTATGGAAATAGTATAGATAACACACACACACACACACACACACACACACACACACACACACACACACACACACACACACACACACACACACACACACACACACACACACACACACACACACACACACACACACACACACACACACACACACACACACACACACACACACACACACTCTATCACTCTCACACACACACACACACACACACACACACACACACACACACACACACACACACACACACACACACACACACACACACACACACACACATATATATATATATATATATATATATATATATATGTGTGTGTGTGTGTGTGTGTGTGTGTGTGTGTGTGTGTGTGTGTGTATATACATATATATACATATATATACATATATATACATATACATATATATACATATATATATTCATATATATACATATATATACATATATATATATATATATATGCTGTGATACAGAAAATATATTGACGGGGTCTTTGAAAAAATAAATTATTTGAAACACAGAGAGAGAGAGAGAGAGAGAGAGAGAGTAAGACAGCAATAAATGTAATGAATAGAAATGTAAGAGTAAATAAAATGAAGTAATTGAACAATGGAAATTTCATTTTACAGATTCCTCTTAACAGACCTGAACCACATGACGCATTGCTGAAAGATTAGTTATTAGAAAAATATAGAATAATAACAGACTTAAGATGAAGCTGTCCAAGCAATACATATTCTATAAACAGCAATACCACTACCTCAGACTGCCCAGAACAGCTGCTAGAGGGTGGATGTAAAGCTGTAAAACAAGAACTAAATAAATTGAAGTTACTAATTTGGAGAACTGAGAGTAAAAGTATAATTGTACCAGTTTCTAAGAAGGAAACAAATTAAAGTACTCTAAATACGAGGAGCTTTTTTATTCAAATTAGATACATGATAGAAACAAGATTCATACCCTCGAGACTAGAAATATATACCAAAGAATATATCGCAGAATAGCGTTACGATTTTATACCATCACTTCATAATAGATCACATAATGCTATATAGAAGTTAAAGAAAAAATATACAACTTGAAATTCGAAATAGAATTACAAATCTGGTGGAATTGTGTCTCACAAAGTTAGAGGAGGAAAATTATCAGAATTTTTCCATGAAGCAAATGGACTATGACAAGGATTTATTTTTCTACTGACACTGTCATAAGTAATGAGGTAGAATTAATGTTGTTTTAGTGTTCTTGTATTCTTACTTATCCTGAATGATCAAAATCAAGAATAATATGATATGTACATGTACGATATGTATCTTGACAAATAAAATTTAGATTAGTATTTATTTATTCATTTATTATCATTTTGATTTTTTTTCGCATCCGACATAGATATGGACCAGAAGGTCTCCTGTCAGTATGCTCTGCCTTCGTAATCCTTTGTGATGTTTTTTACTGTTAAAGAACACTCGGATCCAATCAGACAAAATTAAACCAACATTATACAAGAATATCTGGCTGAGGAGACATGAGAAGATAAATCCGCAGTAGCTCATTGTTCAGAAGACTTGCAAATAACGACAATCGGATAAAAAGGTAGTTAACTTTCTTGAAATGTGGACGGGATACACAGGGAATCTTATGAGACAATAAAAAAGGAAAGTAATGGCACACTCCTCAGAAGACATACAAAGAACTCGACATTCTCTCGAAAAGACATACAAAGAGTTTGACAAGGCTGAGAAGACATATAGCAGCGCATTCTAAGAAAGGCTTTTTGACTTCTTGGGTAGAATGGGGTTTTCTAATCTGCATAAAATAATCTGGTGCTAACCTAGATAAAGGCTGTGAAAACATCAACATAACAAAGAAGACTATTGAGATTTAACAACAAAATTCATATCATTGTATACACATACCTGTAGTTTGTCAGCATCCTGAAACTACTCATCTAATCTAGCCAAAGAGGCATACATCAAGCTAACGGAATTGTTAATTATTAACTAGAAGTAATATACGTATATGTCACCATGTTTAGGGTTTAAGTGAGATATTTTTAGCCCATTTGGACAGAGGAATGATTCAACCTTACTTCTGCTTGAAAAGAATTGTCTGGCTTTAACTCTTACAAGTTCTCAAACTTTTTTGAAAGTTAGAAATTAGATAGAATATAAAGAAAAGCACAGAGAACATATGACTTATGAGCATGCATTTTTTAAGAAGTCATGTATTTGTTTGCATTAACTAAACGACATTCTCACGTTCCCAAATTACAAATTACATAATGTATTCAAATATACTTGAGATGTAAAATACATTTTTGAAAAACTCTCAATAATGTCTTTAGAGGAGACAATTCGATTAAGGAAGAGGATAGTGAAGAACATATTTGGGTGGAGATTATAGGCAAGAATAAGTAACTTATTATTGGTGTCCTATATAGACCTAATCTCAGCATTATACAAACTGATCCCCTGATTCATGAAATTCACAGGGCTCCCCAGTACAAAAACGATGTGATCATGGGATATTATAATTATAGAAACATTGACTGGGATATTTTAGTAGGAGATCTGAGAACAAAAAAGTTCTTAGATATGGTGTAGGATAACTTCCTAAAACAAATGATTACCGACCCTACGAGGGGAGAGAATACTTTGGACTTACCTTTAACTAATAATGAACATCTAACAAGTAACGTAAAACTGGGAGATATTTTAGGCTCTAGCGGTCATCAAGAAATAATATTTGATATCATTTGGGAACACTTAAAAAGTATCCATAACGTTCAAGTACCGGGCTTCAGGAGAGCCAATTTCGACAAGACGAGAGACTATATGAGACATTTGATCACTTATGGGACCGACCAAGGGGGCTGTGACGGGGTCAGGGTCAGGGTCGGGTCACGGAGGATGTGCGTACCTTGGATCAGGTCACTTGCGGGCGAGGGGTCAAGAGCCTGGCCAGCAATTTGAATTAAATGTATAGTGACCTAATATATTTAATTCTAAATGCACAATATACAGGTATATTTTTCCCTCAAGTCAATAAGTAAGAATAGTAATACTCGTAAATATATGATGGATAGGCTAAAACATAAGATCGGAATAAAAAGAGGACTTTAAGTAAGAATAAGAAATAGGGAAACACACCTTAGATCCAAATATAGCGATATGGTAAAACTGGTTAAAAAGAATACGCGCACAGCGAAACGTAACAAGGAAATTAAGGTAGCCGGACAAACGAGATTTAATACAAAGGGCTTCTTTCATCTCTACAAAACAAACAAATAAGGAAAGGATAGGCCCAATTCAAAATGACGAAAACATCATGATAGAATCGGAGAAAAAAATGAGTGAGGCGTTTAAGAGATATTTTTTCTCAGTGTTTACAAAGGAGAAATTAGATAAGGTACCTGACTGCAATTCGATCTTCAGTGGGGATGAAGAAAGTAGACTATCTAATATCAGCATTAGTAAGGTAGAAGTAGTCAAGCAGATTGAAAGACTTAAAGCTACAAAATCCTCAGGTCCAAACAAAATATTTTCGAAAGTGATTAAAGAGTGCAAATTTGAAATCTACGACCTGTTAACATAAACATTCAATAAGTCGGTAGACAATGGCTATGTGCCTATTGTTTGGGGGCATGCAAACGTTGTTTCTGTCTTCAATAAAGGAGATAAATCGTCGGTATGCAACTACTGATAAATCAGATTGACATCAGTTAAAGGTAAAATGTTTGAATCAATAATAGTTAATAGAATAAGAAAATACATCGAGAGGCATAATTTAATTCGTGATACACAGCATGGTTTCTCCAAGGGTAATTCATGTGTGACTAATCCTTTAACACTAAAGTATATAATGCTATGTGTGAGTAATCCGTTAACAGTAAAATATATAAAGCATAAAATAACAATGATATCTACGATGTTATTTATCTTGACTTTAGCAAAGCGTTCGACAAGGTACCCCGCCAGAGACAACTAATTAAAATCAAAGTAAATGGTATAGGAGGAAAAGTGTTAGAATGGTTTAGAGCTTGGATCAGTGACAGAAAACAGTGGATAACCATAAATGGTATAAAATCCAGGTGGGGGAGTTTTTCTAGTGGGGCCCCTAAGGGTTCGGTTTTGGGTCCCTTATTGTTCATTATGGACATAAACGACTTGGTCAATGGGAATAATAGTGATGTTAGTAATTCTGCGAACGACACTAAAGTAAGACGCCTAATTAGGGCAGTAGGCGACACCGAGATTCTGCAGGATGATCTTATCAAATTGTTCACATGGTCGGTTAAATGGCAAATGAGCATCAATATCTCAAAGTGCAGCGTGTTAAACGTAGGACTGCACAACATGAAAATAGATTTAGCTTAGATGACACGTATTCTAAGAAGACTGAGTGCGAGAGAGATTTGGGAGTTCTAGTGAGTCATGACCTTAAATCCAGGAAATAGTGTATTAGCTCCAGGAATAAAGCTAACACATCATTAGGGTTCATTGCTAGGAGTGTCGAGAATAGAATTGCAGAGATAATTATTAAACTCTATCTAGCGTTAGTTAGACCTATCCTTGAATATTCGATGTAGTTTTGGTCTCCGTCGTATAGAATTGCCATTAATTTACAAGAAACAGTACAGAGTAGAATGACCAAAATGATACATGGGCTCAGAGATTTACCTTACGAAGACAGGTTTAGACAACTTAACCTACACCATCTGGAAAAAAAAAACCGCAAAGTGAGGGGTGATCCAATAGAGGTGTTAAAGAGTGAATCAAAGGCGACACAAACAAGGTAATCATATTAAGACAACAGTGCAGGATTTTAACTGGACAAGTTTAGATTTAAGAATGAAATAGGCAAGAATTTGTTTACTAATAGGGTGATCAACGAATGGAGTAGATTTGGTAATTATATAGTGAGCGCTGAAAATATAAGTTGTTTTAATAAACACTTAGATAACCTTATGGATGGGTATGACATGTGGTAATGGATATGGGACTGCCTAGGGCTTATGGTCTCTTGCATTCTCCCACATTCTTATGTTCTTATGTTAAGAGACGAAGAATTTTATCAACACATAAAAGGACTATGACGTGTCGAGTGAAGGACTGGTTTCTATTGTGCTTTACAGCATACCCGCTTCACGTGCACGTGACCTGAGTTCAAATACATAGCGCGGACACAAATTTGGTAGTGGTAAGTCTTCATACGTAAGTGTACGTACATTTCTACCATGTCAGGATTGTCTGATACTTTGTTTTCAAATATGACTAAACTATACATTTATACAAGAACTATTTGTGTTTCCCCAGATATACTCCTATATGTCTCTGTGTAAACATGTCTTGCCTGTATGTCAGAAGAGAACACACACTCTAGGATTTCCCCTGAGGGTTCTACCACCAGTGGGAGCTGTCCGCAGAACAGTGTGACAGGTTGCAACTAACCGCAGACTCACGCTGACGTCTAGCAACCCCCAGTGACTTCGATATACATTTGAAATCTGAGCACATCCGGGAAATGTGACAACCTTAGTCCCAGCGACGTTATTCTTGGAGCGGGTCACTCATCATGCAAGGGACAAATAACTGAACATTCTGTATACAGACTTTTTTGTACACGTTGTAGGCAATATATATTGATATAAGGGTTTTCTCAGCCGAAAAAATCTGTTGAAAAGATTTTCTGTAATACATATTAGAATGACACAATAAGTGAATTTCGCCACATTGTTTGCGTCTGTAAAGAACATATTACAAAAGCAAAAATAAGTTATTAATACATCTTTGAGCAGACGTAAATGATATTTTATATATGATAAAGTGAACAACATTTGGGAAAAAAAGTCATAAAACCGGAAAAACAGATAAGAAAATCTCACATTGAATGAAAATATACAACAAGAACAGATGATGTGTAATAGTATTTGACCAAAAAAAAAAAGATTAACACGAAAAATTAAAGGACTTACATCAGAAGAGAAGAATACTAAGCTATGTTGAATACGTACAGAAACGATAAAAGAGGAGAAAATTGACATCGATGGAAATTCAAACATATTAGATTCACCTATGAATGGACAGAAGTCAACACTACCGAGATAGGAGATAAAAGCACATATTATTCCTGAATCTAATCAAGTATATGTTAAAGCATATTTTTGATGATGCTTTTTATGCGACGCAACTTGTGATCACTGCTGAAAAAGAATACTTTATTAGAAATGCACATCAGGACCAAGACATTGATAAAATATTGTGATGTTCTTTATAGAGCACAATAGAAGATCGATAAAAAGTGCAATAGAATACAATTTGAAAAAAAAAAAACATATATATACTACATCTCCAAAACATGATAGAAAAAATATTGAAAAGATGCACTGAATGACATGATATATATATACATATATATATATATACATATATATATATATACATATATGCATATATATACATATATATACATATATATACATACATACATATATATATATATATATAATATATATATATATATATATATATATATATATATATATATATATATATATATATTAAAATCACGAAGAACCCACAGTCGGAATAAATGGAAACTTAGAAGAAAGTATAACTTCTATATTTCGGCTAATAGCTACCCTGTGACCTCACACCTCCACCAACATATTTCCTCCACTCTGACTCCGACCTGCTCGACGGATTGTCACGTTTTTAGTTCTGCGTGTTCCCCTTCTACTCATTACTCAATTGTATTTATGTCTCTGAAAATTCTTGCAATCTGCACTTTCCTGTTGAGGGCTATAGCTATTAGGCGAAATATAGAAGTTATACTTTATACTAAGTTTCCTTTTATTCCGACTATAGGCTCTTCGTGATTATAATGTGCAAATGTGTCACAACATTTTGTCCAAGTGATGTATATATACATACATATATATATATATATATATATATATATATTATATATATATATATATATGTATATATATATACATATATATATACATATATATATATATGTATGTATATATATATATATATATATATAGAGATATACAAAGTAGACCACTTGGAAAAAGAAACTAACGAAGCAGTGCTTTCGTATATTATATCTTCGGTGCAAAAAGTACATAGTAATAGAAATGCATAGATTATATATACTTGGAAAAAAGGAACATGGTCAGTTTGAATAAGGGTAGCGGACAATTACCCCTGGAAGGTGGAAGGTCAATGTCAATACACTAATGATGGTGGGGCGACATCAGGTCACAGTCGCAAGGGTCAATTCGTCCACTAATGATGGTAAGGCGACATTAGGTCACAGTCGCAGGTATACATTATACCTGATATTATTTTGCTTATTTCTTGACAGATAAGATTATCAAGTTTATATAAGCCCTTGTGTAGGTTGGTATTTTGATCACTGGTGGTATGGATCAAACTACACTGTATTAAGTTTCTTGCTTTTATGTTGTTGGTATAATAGACTTTATTCTGGTTCTTAACAATGTCTCCTATTTTTGTTCCTGTGTTGATCGCAATCTTGACGCCGGCTTTAATGAGCAACTGTACCAACCCACCTGAGTGGTTCGAGTTTGGCAAACAGCTCGTCGTTTTTGTTAGCTTAATAAACCCATTGCGGTGGTTGTTGTTTGGATGGGAAACGATGTAAGCTGCTTCGGTTATTTTTCTTCTTCTCTTAGGAAGTCCTTTCTGCATCACCTCTATTTTGTCCTAGTCTGGTATGTGGCCATGAGTATCTACATGAACCACTAGCGAATTTGATACTCCGTGTGCCTTGATGTCATTCCTGTGCTCAACTGTCCGTTTTTTAATACCCCTGCTGGTTTCTCCGTAGTAGCTCATGGGACAGTTTCCTCACGGTATCTTGTAGACGATACTATTTTCTTTTCCACTGGCCACGACTTTGTTCTGGTTTTTAACAATGTCTCCTATTTTTGTTCCTGTGCTGATCGCAATCTTGACACCGGCTTTAATGAGCAACTGTACCAACCCACCTGAGTGGTTCAAGTATGGCACGGACAAATACCCCCTGCTATCATTTTCAGTCACATCTCCTCTGTTCCTTATGTTTCTTTCTGCTATCTTTAAAGACTTTTCTTTAAGTCGGTGCAACAGTCCTTCCGGATGACAGAGTTTGGTGAAAATGTTGAAAATGTAATCTATTTTATTTCTGATAAATTCTTCACTGCAAATGCGGAATGCTCTTAGGAAGAATCCTATGACTACTCCCCTCTTTATTCTCTCATTATGGCCGGAGTAGTAGTGAATGCTGTCGTCTTTATTAGTACTTCTTCTATGAACCGAGAATGCGGTCTTCTTATCTCTCCTCCACATGACGATGTCGAGGAAGGCCAATTTGTTATCTGCCTAGTGTTCCACTGTGAACTGGATGTTTCGTTCGACACTATTTGTTGTCCAAATTGGTATTTTTGGGGGGCAATGACTAAGACATCATTCACATATCGAAACCAGGTGTTTCGACCCATTATTCTTACAAAATGATCTCTCTCTAAAACCTCCATATATATAAGGATGCTAAAACAGCACTGAGGGGGTTCCCCATCGCAAGGCCTCTACATTGGTTGTATTCCTTTCCGTTGAAAACGAAGGGACCAAATCTCACACATAGCGATATCAGTTTTAAGAAATCTACCTACTACCTCTCTTGCTGCTTTTAACGCCCCTTCCACGGAAACATTAGCGAATAAGGCTGTGAGATCAAACGAAGCCATATTTTTTTCCTGAAATATCCATATCCTATCCTTTAATTTGTAAATGAGATCATTGGAATTTTTCAGGTGGGCGCTACTTATTTATCCCAGTCTGTTGGATAGTAGTTTCGCCAAACCTAGTGCTTCGCAAAGGTTAGCCAAGTATTTGGCGAAGCCCCTATCCAACACACTGGGATTAATAAATAGCGCCCACCTGAAAAATTCCAATAGTGTCGAACGAGACATCTAGCTCACTGTGGAACACGAGGCAGATAACAAATTGGCCTTCCTCGACACCGTCATCTGGAGGAAAGATAACAAGACCGCATTCTCGGTTCATAGAAAAAGTACCAATAAATACGACATCATATATATATATATATATATATATATATATATATATATACATACATATATATATATATATGTATGTTTGTATATATATATATACATATATGTATATATATGTATATATATATATATGTATGTATGTATGTATGTATGTATGTATGTATGTATGTATGTATGTATACACCCACGTACACATGGAGTACATAGTATGACAAGAAGATTAAAATGAAAAAAAAAGCATGACCATATTCGCTCATTGGTGAAAATACGTGCCATGAATGATACAGTAATGAGAACCTTCGCTTGCAATATTGCACATATGATGATATATACAAGGAAATCAACGCTGTTCAAAGGTCTTACAAGAAATCATTTGGTGCTTATGGGGCCTGAGTGGAAGAGAATCGTCTGGGAATATGTGTAATGAAGAGGGGAAACACCCCTTGACTCTACTCTTCCAGCACGCTTCATCTGTTCTAAATATCATTACATCTCTTAATAAACCGCTTAAGATCACAATTTACTTGGCAAAGGCGGCAAAGTCTTGAAGGATTTGATAACAGCAAAGTTGCAATTAGAAGATCTTAAGATAAACGGGGGCTATGGATTAAGTAGAGTAACTTAATTGCTCTTCAAACTTGTGTACGGGAACTGAAGCAAAGTAAAATACAGTGGCAGAATTTGACGGTTGTGTACACAAAGAAAAGGGAGGAAATTAATAGACTGATAAACTTGAACAGAAAAAATATCATATACGATATATGATAAGCTGAATATCAATGTGTATGAATTAAGAAGTAACCCCTACTGGTTTGTGTCTTTACCTCACCATCCAGGAGGGGCTCTATCTCGGGTCTCTGAATTAGCGGTCAAGAACGGCACAACTGTACTATCGAATCGGTATATGTGTGTGAATGTGTGTATCGGTATGCATAGTGCCACTTCAGAAAAAAAATCATCGATGCAATGTCAAATATTTGAGTAGGGGAAGTGTTTTCAAAGTCCCTTTTTGAAATACCGATAAAAAAGCATCAAGTCTCAGAGTCTCCGAGTCTGTCAGTGAAAAGATAGTGAATTGGTCGACTTCCAATTAGTAATTACACAGAAAAAGGCAAGATGTTTCAGAACATATCCTGTTTACCGTTCACCTGAGGAAAAGACATGTATCAAATGGGTTCTGAAAAATAGTCTCGGTGAAATGAGGAGTAAAGATGGAGGAAGCAAAGGTGTTGTTTATCATTTAAAAAAAGAAATTGATACAGTAATGTCCTGTAGTAGCTAGCTCTTGAGTGACATTGGTACTACTACTGAGTCCCAGCTAGCAGTAGGTACCGGTAAGAGGAGGCTAAGAAAACTCTTGTTCTTCAATTCTTATCTCGGTGGTAAACATAATTTTTGAGTGACCAGATGTCCGTGATGGAGGAAATATTAATTTTGATAGGAGAAATGCTAATGAGGCATTAAATGTCAGTGAAGGACCAAATGATAATATAGAGAAAGGTGTTAATAAAAACAAAATTATAATGTAAGACATGATATTGAAACTCAAATTGTGTCAAAAAGAAATAATCACAAGTTTCTTAAAACCATGTAAATTAATACTCGTAGTATTAGGAAAAATGTCAAGAAATACAGGCGTATATCAAAAGCGAAAATCTCGATATGATAGGAATAACCGAGACATGGTTAAATGGTACAGAGTTGAAGCTGAATTTAATATTGCGGGATTTAAACACTTCCATCAGGATACAAACCACAAGAAAGGTGATGTTCTGTTGTACGTTAAAAACAATGTCCATACTTGTGTTTTGGAGAAAGTAAAACAGGATGCATTTGATAGTTTGTGGGTTGAGTTAACCCCCCCCCAAAAAAAAAATGAATGCAAGTGTAATACATAGGCCAAAGACATTATCATTAGCAGACGACAAACTGTTATTTCAAGAACTGTCTAGTTTCTGCAAC
>NC_134817.1:44083392-44088392 GCF_046742065.1 Oratosquilla oratoria
TCCAAAAAAAGATCAAATTAAAGAAATAAAAGCACATACTAAGCTGAAAGACAAAAAGAAGAGGACAGACAGACAGACAGACAGACAGACAGACAGACAGACAGACAGACAGACAGACAGACAGACAGACAGACAGACAGACAGACAGACAGACAGACAGACAGACAGACAGACAGACAGACAGACAGACAGTCTGGTAAATAAGGAAAAGAGTAGGAAGAATAGTGGTAATGAAAATAGCTTCTGGCATTTGACTCACAGAAAGCGGCTCAAGTGAGAGTAAAGACATGGAGATAAGAGAAAGACGGGCAGACAGACAGAGACGGGCAGGTACAGATATAAAGTCACAGAAAGTCAAAACTGAAACAGAAAAATAGACAGGACAAATGGTATACCAACAGAGACAAAAGAAGATAGGAACAGAAAGAAGGGATAGAAAGAGGTAGAAAGAGAAAAAGAAGATAAAGAGAAAGAAATACAAAAGACGGGCAGACAGACAGACAGAGACGGGCAGGTACGGACATAAAGACACAGAAAGTCAAAACTGAAACAGAAAAATAGACAGGACAAATGGTATACCAACAGAGACAAAAGAAGATAGGAACAGAAAGAAGGGATAGAAAGAGGTAGAAAGAGAAAAAGAAGATAAAGAGAAAGAAATACAAAAGACGGGCAGACAGACAGACAGAGACGGGCAGGTACGGACATAAAGACACAGAAAGTCAAAACTGAAACAGAAAAATAGACAGGACAAATTGTATACCAACAGAGACAAAAGAAGATAGGAACAGAAAGAAGGGATAGAAAGAGGTAGAAAGAGAAAAAGAAGATAAAGAAAAAGAAATACAAAAGACGGGCAGACAGACAGAGACGGGCAGGTACAGACATAAAGTCACAAAAGTCAAAACTGAAACAGAAAAATAGACAGGACAAATGGTATACCAACAGAGACAAAAGAAGATAGGAACAGAAAGAAGGGATAGAAAGAGGTAGAAAAAAAAACAACTTAAAGAGAAAGAAATATATAAAAAGAGATAGAAAGAGGGACAAAAAATACAAAAGAAGAGAGTAAGCGAAAAGAAAGACATAAAAAGAGAGACAGAGAATGAGAGACAATGCAGACACACATAATGACAGAAAATCATAGACAGACGGTAGACACATTCAAAGTGAGACAGATAGACAAGCAGAAATACAGGCAAATTAACAGACATATGGAAATATAAATGGGCAAAATTACTTACTGACAAAATTAAATACAGACAAACAGACAGATCGGACGAAAGGACAGAAGACAGGCAGAGGTAGACTGAGATAGACAAATAGAGAGATAGACAGACAAAGACGGATAGAACAAATAGACAAATAGACAGGAAGATATAAAGATGGAAGAATAAGAAGACAGGCAGGCAGGAAGGCAGACAGACAAGCAGATAATGATAACCACAAAAATAATAGGATAGTGAAAATTATAAAAAAAAAAATGAATAAACACATACAAACACATAGATACGGACAGACAAATATAGACAGGCAAATACAGATATATGCATGCTATCACGGAGGGACGGTTGGTGGACGGAGGGACAAAGATTCTGGGATAACAAGCAGATTCAAAGCTAGAGAGAAATAAAAAGATAGGTAGGAAGAAAGGGAGATGTAAAAAACCGTGGAAGGCAAATAAAAGAAAGGTATAGAAAAAAAAGGGATGGTTATTGAGAAAAGGGGAATGTGAGTATAGATTTGAGATATCTACATAAGAGTGATAAAAAGAATATGGAAGAGTAAAAAAAAAAAAAAAAAAAAAAAGAGATGTGAGAGGTAATAGGGTAAGATGACAAGGAGAGTAAAACACCAGGAAGGCCAAAATTAAATTAAGTAAAATAAAATAAAATAAAAGTATATAAAATAAAATAAAATAAAATGGAATAAAATAAAATAAAATAAAATAAAATAAAATAAAATAAAATAAAGAAAATAAAGTACAATGAAATAAAATAAAATAAAATAAAATAAAATAAAATAAAATAAAATAAAATAGAATAAAGTAAAATAAAATAAAATAGAATAAAATAGAATAAAATAGAATAAAATAAAATAAAATAAAATAAAGTAAAATAAAATAAAATAAAATAAAATAAATTAAAATGAAATAAAATGAAATAGATATAATAAGATAGAATAAAATAAAATAGAATAGAATATAACAAAATAGAATAGAACAAAATAAAACAAAACAAAATAAGATATATGTGAGAGAGAGAGGAAATAAAAAAGAAATAACAAATAAGGATATAGAAAGATCTTGAGAGATATAGAGAGATACAAAGAGATAGAGTTAAAGATGTAGATATAGATAGATTGATATATACAAAGATATGAAGAGATAGAGATAGAAAGATAGATCTTAATAGATCAAGAGGTACAGGGAGAACTAATTCAGGTACGATAGTATCGCGAATTATGATAGGTAATAAGATTCCTGTTTTCGTGGTGTCTCATTTGTAATAATATTGCAGAAGAAACTATTGGAGTGAAGTATGTTGGGGGGAAATAAAGAAACAGACCCCTTGGTGGACTGAAGAGGTGAGGGAAGCAGTGAAACAAAAGATGAAGACTTTTCGCACATGGATGAAAAGAAGAACAAGGGAAAACGAAAATAGCAAAGAGAAAATTTTGGGATCAATTAGGAGAACAGTTAGAAGATGATTTTACTACTGGAAGGAAATTACTTTATAGTTTAGCAAAAAGCTATCGTAAAGGAAGCAGGGAAATTGTTCAACCATTAAAGATAGGGAGGGTAACATCCTGACAAATCCTGCTGATATATACAACAGATGGAGAGAGTATTTTAGTGAGTTGCTGAATGTTAATGAGGACGAGGTTGCTGACTATTGGGAGATGGGAGAAGTGAGAAATGATGAGAGTTTGGAAATAACATCTAACGAGGTAAAGGCAGCAATTAAACGAATGAAGAATGGAAAATCTGCAGGATGCGATGGCTTGCCGGCGGAGATTTTTAAAGAAGGAGAGGAGACTTTATTGCCATATTTAGTGTCTATGTTCAATGCAGCATATAAAACAGCAACAGTGCCTGCGGAATGGAGTAAAGCTCTGATAAGCCCTATCTTTAAGAAAGGGGACCGGACAGTCTGTAGTAACTACAGAGGAATATCACTTTTGCCGCATATAGGAAAGGTATATGAAAGAATATTGGAGGCCATATTAAGAATTGTAGTTGAAAAGAAGCTTGGTGAATGACAATATGGTTTTCGTCCAGGAAGAAGCACCACAGACTTGATTTTTGCATTGAGGATGCTGGTTGAAAAGGCATGGGAATGGAATGTTGAGGAACATATGATCTTCCTGGATTTACAAAAGGCTTTTGATAGAGTGCCGAGAAGGAAACTATGGGTGTGCTTAAGGATTCCCAGTATGAGGTACCTACCCATCTTGCAAATGCAGTAAAGGGACTTTATCGTATATCTGAAAGCGCAGTGATCTCCAAATATGGAGCTAGAAATTGGTTTGGGATAGCAAGTGGAGTGAGACAGGGCAGTGTGTTGTCACCATTGCTTTTTATTATGTACATGGACTATATAATGAAAGAAATAACTCAGATGGAGGATAACACGGTTACTTTTGCCTATGATGATGATGTGGCACTCATAGCTGATGATCTAGAGACCTTACAGGAAGCTGTGGACAGATGGTCTGAGCAATTGACAGGAATGGGAATGGAGTTAAATGTCGGAAAATGTGAATACATGAACGTAAGCAGAATTTCGGGAGATGGAGGAGTTACAATAGATACCCAAGAAGTAAGAAAAGTACACAACTTCAAATATTTGGGAGCTGATTTTAACAGCGGAAGGGATATACATTCGGAAATAAATGAAAGAATCAAGAAGTACAATATAGAGCTGCAGTCACTATACCCACTTCTTAAGGATCCCGCGATACCAAGGAAAGTGAAGAAAGTAAAATAGAGGCCACAGAAATGAAAGCACTAAGGGTTATCTACAGATGTACAAGGGTGGACCGAATAAGGAATCAAGTTATAAGAGAAGCAATTGGGGGTTGAGAATGTACTGGACTATGTGGAGAGAGGACAGCTGAGATGGTACGGACATGTTATGCGGATGGAAGAGCAAAGATATCCAAAGAAGTACTACTTATGGAAATCAGAAGGAAGAAGACCTGTGGGACGCCCAAGAATAAGATGGAGAACAAATATCCAGCAGGCCCTGCACAAGAGGGGAACTTCACTGGAGGAGGTTGAGAGGGATAGAAAATACGAGGAACGTCAACAATGGAGAGAGCTAACGAGACGTGGCAACTGACAGACCTATCAGGTCTAACAGGAGGAGGGTGAGAAAAGGCGAGGTGAGAATAAGATTTCTGTTTTCGTGGTGTCTCATTTGTAAACCCAAAATGGACCCCTAAAGAGCGAGTTGATGTAAAATAGTTTGCGCAGAATAGATTACCGAGGTGGATCCGTCTGGCATCAGGTGTGGGAAAGGAGGTGTAAACGGCGCAGGCCAGTCGTGACCAGCACACTGGTAGACTTGAGCCCTAAACGAGCTGTAGGTCTACCTTGTTTGGACTATTTAAAACATTTAGTTTCATTCCTCCATAAGAAGGATAGAGATGACTAACCCAGTGGGCACCAGTACTTCAACGTGATAGTGGCTCACAACATTAGAAATCATCCAGCATACATACTGTTAGCGATGTGCACCAGCACATAATAAGAAATATAAAAGAACTGAAAAAAATAACCTCAGTTATGGTGAACACTTTAAGATCACCGAAGATGATTAGTGTTGCAATTGTAATATAAGAATAAAATATAAAAGTTTTGTCAAATATGTAAATATGTTCAATTTTAATACCTTAAGGTAGACTTGATGAATATTACAGGAGAATGAGTGAAAATAATATATTGTGGTGTAAGAAGGCGCGGAATTAGCAATGATGTCGGATCTTGAAGAAGACAA